>NC_091211.1:18303343-18305843 GCF_040958095.1 Procambarus clarkii
GCAGACTAATGCCTCCCAGATGTAAGATTCAGCCCTAAGATGGAGGTCTGTAGCCCGGGAGGAGAGGTGGGGGATTTGATTTGATTGTGTGAGATTAGATCCGAGATGGTAGATTTCTCTCTTCAGAGTATGATAATGGGGAAATTGGAGCAGTTAGAGTTGAGGATAGAGTGGCGAGGTATTGCACCGTCTGTTCCCATCCACTCAGACTGGTCGATACTACAACGGCCTCGCTGCTTGCCAGGTCGGCGTTCGATTCCCGATGATCCAAGTGGGTGGCCATTGTTCCTTCGCTCCGTCCTTATAACTTACCTCCTTGTCCTCATATCCCATCTCCTTGTCCTATTACCCCAGCCCCTTGTCCTCATATCTCAGCCCCTTGTCCTCATATCCCATCTCCTTGTCCTATTACCCCAGCCCCTTGTCCTCATATCTCAGCCCCTTGTCCTCATATCTCAGCCCCTTGTCCTCATATCTCAGCCCCTTGTCCTCATATCTCAGCCCCTTGTCCTCATATCTCAGCTCCTGGTCCTCATATCCCAGCCCCTTGTCCTCATATCTCAGCCCCTTGTCCTCATATCTCAGCCCCTTGTCCTCATATCCCAGCCCCTTGTCCTCATATCCCATCTCCTTGTCCTATTACCCCAGCTCCTTGTCCTCATATCTCAGCCCCTTGTCCTCATATCTCAGCCCCTTGTCCTCATATCTCAGCCCCTTGTCCTCATATCTCAGCTCCTGGTCCTCATATCCCAGCCCCTTGTCCTCATATCCCATCTCCTTGTCCTATTACCCCAGCCCCTTGTCCTCATATCTCAGCCCCTTGTCCTCATATCTCATCCCCTTGTCCTCATATCTCAGCCCCTTGTCCTCATATCTCAGCCCCTTGTCCTCATATCTCAGCTCCTGGTCCTCATATCCCAGCCCCTTGTCCTCATATCCCATCACCTTGTCCTATTACCCCAGCTCCTTGTCCTCATATCTCAGCCCCTTGTCCTCATATCTCAGCCCCTTGTCCTTATATCCCAGCCCCTTGTCCTCATAGCCCAGCCCCTTGTCCTCATAGCCCAGCTCCTTGTCCTCATATCTCAGCTCCTTGTCCTCATATCTCAGTCCCTTGTCCTCATATCTCAGCCCCTTGTCCTCATATCTCAGATCCTTGTCCTCATATCTCAGCTCCTTGTCCTCATATCTCAGCTCCTTGTCCTCATATCTCAGCCCCCTTGTCCTCACATCTCAGCCCCTTGTCTTCATATCTCAGCTCCTTGTCCTCATATCCCAGCCCCTTGTCCTCATATCTCAGCTCCTTGTCCTCATATCCCAGCTCCTTGTCCTCATATCTCAGCTCCTTGTCCTCATATCACAGCCCCTTGTCCTCATATCCAAGCTCCTTGTCCTCATATCTCAGCCCCTTGTCCTCATATCTCAGCCCCTTGTCCTCATATCTCAGCTCCTTGTCCTCATATCTCAGCCCCTTGTCCTTATATCTCAGCTCCTTGTCCTCATATCTCAGCCCCTTGTCCTCATATCTCAGCCCCTTGTCCTCATATCTCAGCTCCTTGTCCTTATATCTCAGCCCCTTGTCCTCATATCTCAGCTCTTTGTCCTCATATCTCAGCTCCTTGTCCTCATATCCCAGCCCCTTGTCCTCATATCTCAGCTCCTTGTCCTCATATCTTAGCCCCTTGTCCTCATATCTCAGATCCTTGTCCTCATATCCCAGCCCCTTGTCCTCATATCTCAGCTCCTTGTCCTCATATCTCAGCCCCTTGTCCTCATATCTCAGATCCTTGTCCTCATATCCCAGCCCCTTGTCCTCATATCTCAGCTCTTTGTCCTCATATCTCAGCTCCTTGTCCTCACATCTCAGCCCCTTGTCCTCATATCTCAGATCCTTGTCCTCATATCTCAGCCCCTTGTCCTCATATCTCAGCCCCTTGTCCTCATATCTCAGCTCCTTGTCCTAATATCTCAGCCCCTTGTCCTCATATCTCAGCTCTTTGTCCTCATATCTCAGCTCCTTGTCCTCATATCCCAGCCCCTTGTCCTCATATCTCAGCTCCTTGTCCTCATATCTCAGCCCCTTGTCCTCATATCTCAGATCCTTGTCCTCATATCCCAGCCCCTTGTCCTCATATCTCAGCCCCTTGTCCTCATATCTCAGATCCTTGTCCTCATATCCCAGCCCCTTGTCCTCATATCTCAGCTCCTTGTCCTCATATCTCAGCCCCTTGTCCTCATATCTCAGATCCTTGTCCTCATATCCCAGCCCCTTGTCCTCATATCTCAGCTCTTTGTCCTCATATCTCAGCTCCTTGTCCTCATATCTCAGCCCCTTGTCCTCATATCTCAGATCCTTGTCCTCATATCCCAGCCCCTTGTCCTCATATCTCAGCCCCTTGTCCTCATATCTCAGATCCTTGTCCTCATATCCCAGCCCCTTGTCCTCATATCTCAGCCCCTTGTCCTCATATCTCAGATCCTTGTCCTCATATCTCAGCCC
>NC_091211.1:18310843-18329719 GCF_040958095.1 Procambarus clarkii
AGCAGCAAATCAAAGATCAAACCGAAATGGTTGCACAGCCACATCAGGAGGAAAACAACGGTGAAGGAACAGGTAATGAAACTGAGGATGGGGGGCAGACAGGTTCACTACAAATGACAGGGAAGTGTGCGAGGAATTCAATAAGAAATTCCATGAAGTTCTCACAACATTGCAAGGAGAAGTTCCCGAACATAGAGAGGGAATATCTAACCAAGCAGTTAGATATTCCAGTGGGGAAACTGCTCCCCACTGGAGCAGTTTGAGATTACCATTGGGGAGGAAAGACTGGATATGCTTGAATTGCATGTGGCAAAGTCTGTAGACACAGACAGTATCTCACCAGGGATACTAAAAGAGGGAGCAGAAGCACTGTGTCTACTACTCTCAATGGTCTATAACTAGTCACTGGTAGCAGAAGGACTGCCAAAAATTTGGAAGACGGCTAATGTAGTCCCGATATACAAGAAGGGAGACAGACAGGAACTACTGAACTAAAGGTCAATGTCCCTAACTTGTATACCACGCTGGGTGATGAGAAAACGTGTAAGAAAAAAACTAGCAGAACATCTGGAGAGAAAGAACATTGTAACGCAACAACAGCATGGGTTTAGGGAGAGTAAATCTTGTCACACAGATCTAATAATAGACTTCTATGACCATGCAGCAAAAATTAGACAAAGAGCAGGGAACGTGGGCAGACTGCATATTTTTGGATTGCCAGAAAGTCTTTGACACAGTACCTCATAAGATACTACAGCAGGAGTAAAAGGGAAGGTACTCCATTGGATAAAGGAGTACCTAAGCAAAAGAAGACAACAAGTCACTGTGAGGGGGTGAGGTCACAGTGTCGAGATGTTACTAGTGAAGTCTCACAGGAATCAGTCCTTGGACCTATACTGTTTCTGATATATGCAAAAGATCTCCAAGAGGGAATAGACTCGTTCCTCTCAATGTTTGCTGATGATGCAAAAAATATAAGAAGGATTAAGACAGAGGAAGATAGCAAGAGGCTACAAGATGATCTAGACAAACTGAAGGAATGGTTCAAAAAATGGCTACTAGAGTTCTACTCAAGTAAATGTAAAGTAATGAAGCTAGGTGGAGGGAGCAGAGAGTAGAATCTAAGAGTTGATATCACACCGAACCTGTATGCTAAAGACCACATCAAAAGGATATCATCAGCGACGTATGCAAGGCTGGCAAACATCTGAACTGCTTTTAGAAATTTGTGGAAGAAATCCTTTAGAACCTTGTACATCACATACGTCAGACCAATCCTGGAATATGCAGCTCCAGCAGGGAGTCCATACCATGTCAAGCATAAGACGAAGCTGGAGAAGGTTCAAAGGTATGCCACTAGACTAGTTCCAGAACTAAAAGGTATGAGTTTCGAGGAAAGGCTGCGAGAATTGTACCTCACGTCACTGGAAGACAGAAGAGTAAGGGGAGACATGATTACCACATACAAAATTCTCAGAGGCACTGACAGGGATAGATAAGAATAGATAATGTTACACGGCTGGTACACGAACAAGGGGACACAGGTGGAAACTGAGTACCCAAATGAGCCACAGAGACATTATAAAAAAAATCCAGTGTCAGAGTAATTAGAAAATGGAATGCATTAGACAGTGATGTGGAGGCAAGACTAGGAACAGCAGGAGCAGTAGTCGTTGCTTTGCATCATGGCAGGATTTCTCAGCTATCACCATTATAGTGTCTGTCTGCGTCACTATCACCATCACCAACATCCGCTCCAGCGTCACTACTGTACACATCCATCAGAACACCACACCATCACAAAACTACAATAATTGCTCCAGCACAGAGCACAACTACACTCCTAGCACCTCTACACCAAATTGTGTGACGTCACGGATTGCTGCACACCGCTCACAGCTCCCAGTGCTGAGGACACGGACTCCCTGACCAACCCGTTCTCGCAAATTCATATAGTCAATATGATATACTAAACATAATAGATACCCTTAAAAACCTCCATAGAAAACACCGACCTTACCTAACCTTGTTAGTATCTTAAGATAAGCATCTTATTGCTTCGTAATTACAATTATTACTTAACCTATACCTATAATAGGTTAAGTAACAATTGTAATTACGAAGCTATAAGATGCTTATCTTAAGATACTAACAAGGTTAGGTAAGGTCGGTGTTTTCTATGAAGCTTTTTAAGGGTATCTATTATGTTTATTATGTCACCTATGCACTTATTTAATAAGTCAATATTGACTTTACGAATTTGCGAGAACGGGTTGCAACGACAGCTCCCAGCGCTGAGGACACGGCCACCGCTGACAGCTCCCAGCGCTGAGGACACGGACACCCTGACAGCTCCCAGCGCTGAGGACACGGCCACCGCTGACAGCTTCCAGCGCTGAGGACACGGACACCCTGACAGCTCCCAGCGCTGAGGACACGGACACCCTGACAGCTCCCAGCGCTGAGGACACGGCCACCGCTGACAGCTCCCAGCGCTGAGGACACGGCCACCGCTGACAGCTGCCAGCGCTGAGGAGACCATCACACACAGCTCAGTGATCTGTGGTTGGTATGATAGGCAATATGCAGAAGACAATGGAGCACAGCATCTGGGAGCAGCTGTAATGAGTTCCCTTGTTAACTGTGCCTTCAGGGACGGGATTTGTATTGGCTCCCACACACTCACACACTCACACACACACACACACACACACACACACACACACACACACACACACACACACACACACACACACACACACACACACACACACACTCACACACACACACACACACACACACACACACACACACACACACACACACACACACACACACACACACACACACACACACACACACACACACACACACACACACTCACACACACACACACACACTCACACACACACACACACACACACACTCACACACACACACACACACACACACACACACACACACACACACACACACACACACACACACACACACACACACACACACACACACTAAGTTAAGAACCGCATCGTTCTTAAGACCAAAATTAGATGATGCAATGAACAACAAAATTAGATATCACTTTAACACAATACCCAGTTTTAATTAGAAATTCTCTGGAGCAGGATGGAGATGATAGCAGCCTCCCGGGCGACCGCAGACACGCGCCTTAACCCACTGACCACGACATGCTTAAAAGTTACACAGTCATAAGTCCGGCCGAACCCACTATAGCAATTTGCATCGTAGCAGCGAGCTGTAGACAATGCAAGTGTCGTACCTAGTAGCCAGAACGCACTTCTCAGCCTACTATGCAAGGCCCGATTTGCCTAATAAGCCAAGTTTTCATGAATTAATTATTTTTCGACTACCAAACCTACCTAACCTAACCTAACCTAACTTTTTCGGCTACCTAACCTAACCTAACCTATAAAGATAGGTTAGGTTAGGTAGGGTTGGTTAGGTTCGGTCATATATCTACGTTAATTTTAACTCCAATAACAAAAATTGACCTCATACGTAATGAAATGAGTAGCTTTATCATTTCATAAGAAAAAAATTAGAGAAAATATATTAATTCAAGAAAACTTGGCTTATTAGGCAAATCGGGCCTTGCATAGTAGGCTGAGTACGACGTTCTGGCTACTAGGTACAGCACAAGTATTAACACAACCCCGCATGCACTCTGGTGAAGGTGAGGGGGTTCACTTTCAAATACACATTGAAAGTCTAACGATGTGATATATCTATGAGGAAAATACAATGTGTAGTTGTGTTCGTAATACAATATCTAGTTTTGCTTTAATACAATTTTTAGTTTTCAAAATGATGCTGTTGTTGTTGTTGACGGCTCCTTCCTCACTTCCGTATTTTGTTTACTTCGGTATTTCTATATTTGTTTATGTCTGTTCGTGTGTCCCTCTGCCACGTGGCACAACTTAAACTCAATTACATTCTAGTTAATTACATTCTCGGGTATTCTAAAATAGTCCTCGTGTGTGTCTATGAGAGTGTGTGTGTGTGTGTGTGTGTGTGTGTGTGTGTGTGTGTGTGTGTGTGTGTGTGTGTGTGTGTGTGTGTGTGTGTGTGTGTGTGTGTGTGTGTGTACTCACCTAGTTGTGTTTGCGGGGGTTGAGCTCTGGCTCTTTGGTCCCGCCTCTCAACCGTCAATCAACAGGTGTACAGATTCCTGAGCCTACTGGGCTCTATCATATCTACACTTGAAACTGTGTATGGAGTCAGCCTCCACCACATCACGTCCTAATGCATTCCATTTGTCAACCACTCTGACACTAAAAAAGTTCTTTCTAATATCTCTGTGGCTCATTTGGGAACTCAGTTTCCACCTGTGTCCCCTAGTGCGTGTGCCCCTTGTGTTAAATAGCCTGTCTTTATCTACCCTATCAATTCCCTTGAGAATCTTGAATGTGGTGATCATGTCCCCCTAATTCTTCTGTCTTCCAGCGAAGTGAGGTTTAATTCCCGTAGTCTCTCCTCGTAGCTCATACCTCTCAGCTCGGGTACTAGTCTGGTGGCAAATCTTTGAACCTTTTCCAGTTTAGTCTTATCCTTGACTAGATATGGACTCCATGCTGGGGCTGCATACTCCAGGATTGGCCTGACATATGTGGTATAAAAGTTCTGAATGATTCTTTACACAAATTTCTGAATGCCGTTCGTATGTTGGCCAGCCTGGCATATGCCGCTGATGTTATCCTCTTGATATGTGCTGCAGGAGACAGGTCTGGCGTGATATCAACTCCCAAGTCTTTTTCTTTCTCTGACTCCTGAAGAATTTCCTCTCCCAGATGATACCTTGTATTTGGCCTCCTGCTCCCTACACCTATCTTCATTATATTACATTTGGTTGGGTTAAACTCTAACAACCACTTGTTCGACCATTCCTGCAGTTTGTCTAGGTTTTCTTGAAGCCTCAAACAGTCCTCTTCTGTGTTAATCCTTCTCAAAATTTTGGCAACGTCCGCAAACATTGAGAGAAATGAATCTATACCCTCCGGGAGATCATTTACATATATCAGAAACAAGATAGGACTCAGTTAGAGGGATACACACAGAGATCACACTAATGGGATGCATCAAATGAACAAATCCACAAGGGCCGTGACGAGGATTCGAACCTGCGTCCGGGAGCATTCCAGACACTGCCTTAATCGACTGAGCTACGACAGGGTAAAAGAGTTAGGCAGGTTCGAATCCTCGTCACGGCCCTTGTGGATTTGTTCATTTGAGGCATCACGTTAGTGTGATCTCTGTGTGTAACGATGTAAGGGCGAAGAGGGAGAACGGCCTATTGACATAGCTCGAGTGCAGGGGGGAGTTGTGTAAAACCCTGGTTTGTGTCTCGGAGACGCTACGGGATCCAGTAAGTTCAGTAGAACTTCGGTTTCAACTCATTTACCCTGTCGTAGCTCAGTCGATAGACATCCCAGTGTCTGGGATGCTCCCGGACGCAGGTTCGAATCCTCGTCACGGCCCTTGTGGATTTGTTCAGTTAGAGGGATGTTGGGAGGGTGGGGGGGGTTGTTGTGGGGGTGTACGGAGACATTAACTGACGGGAAGACCTTCGAGCACATCTTGTTGCAGGAGAGGAATGTGTTGATGAGTCTGAGGAAAGGTGGAGGAGGAGAGCACGGTAGGGAAGACTGTTCTGCGGGAGGGAGGTTACCTTAAGGTTACCTTGAGGTGCTTCCGGGGCTTAGCGTCCCCGCGGCCCGGTCGTCGACCAGGCTTCCTGGTCGACGTCTCACCAGGAAGGGTGAGACGTTTTGTCTTGGAGGATCAGTCTTAGGTGATTGTAAGTGGGAAGAACGGAAGGGTATATAGTAAAGGGAGATGGTGGGAGAGAGAGGTAGGTAGTGGAGGAGGGAGGAAGAGGGAGAGGAGAGGTTATGGGATCCTACCCGGGATGCAAGTTCTTTACTTAGCCGACACTTTCACTTATTTTTCTCGGCTTTATGTGTTGCCAATTATTTCTTGGATTCCGCGCCATTTGACCAGTTTCTGTCATCCTTCAAGTTTCTCCAGTTCCCGTATTATCTTCTCCCACACGTCTGTAATCTCCTCTGGAAATATGTTAACTATTCAATCATATTTAGTTTAGTTATATTTGAACAAATCCACAAGGGCCGTGACGAGGATTCGAAGCTGCGTCCGGGAGCATCAGGTTCGAATCCTCGTCACGGCCCTTGTGGATTTGTTCATTTGATGCATCACGTTAGTGTTATCTCTGTTTGTTTAGTTATATTTGTTTTATCAGTAGTTATAACATGACTTCCAGTTACCTTTCAGAGACTGTATGACTGTATGGGTTAGATTACCGTTGTCTGGGACAGGATGCCTGTGCTGAACGAGGGTCAGTAGTTCGTGCCCAACTACTGACAGTCCTAAGGGTGCTTACCCACAGGCTGTGGCTCAGATTAACCAGGCTGTGACTCATACGTCAGGCTGCGAGCAGCCGCGTCCAACAGCCTGGTTGACCAGTCCAGCACCCACGAAGATAACCTCCAGAGCCTGGTAGCCTGGTGGATAGCGCGCAGGACTCGTAATTCTGTGGCGCGGGTTCGATTCCCGCACCAGGCAGAAACAAACGGTCAAAGTTTCTTTCACCCTGAAAGTTTAGACACAATAATTGTCTAATTCCCGGGGACCTATTAGCTGCTGGGTGATCAGAGGCATTAGATGAAAGGATATCTGATCCAACCGCCTCCGTCCTATAGTGGGAATCACACCCCAGGATGCTCGGGTGTAAGCCGGCAACGCAAACCACTGCGCTAATGCACCCCCTCTTGCATTTCACCTTCACTCACCTGAACGATAATCATCGGAACCTTCAACTCCTAAGTTGGCCGCGGATGCCATGTCATTTATTTTTTAGTTTTTAACTAATCTTGTTTGTCATTGTGTTCCCCTTCAGTGTATCCGCCTCGCTGGACCACTTAGCTCTTGCCTGCAACCAAGACAGTCCTGAGTGTTTGTTTGTTGGTGTGTGTGTCAGTGCGTGTACTCGCTTAAACAACCTTGTTGAAGGTGTGTGAGTGCGTGTACTCGCTTAAACATGTTTGTTGAAGGTGAGTATGTGTACTCGCTTAAACATGTTTGTTGAAGGTGTGTAAGTGAGTGTACTCGCTTAAATATGCTTGTTGAAGTGTGTGTGAGTGCGTGTACTCGCCTAAACATGCTTGTTGAAGTGTGTGTGAGTGCGTGTACTCGCCTAAACATGCTTGTTGAAGGTGTGTGAGTGCGTGTACTCGCCTAAACGTGCTTGCAGGAGCGCACGTTGGCTTGGGAACTCTGCTTTACCAGCTGTGGCTTGTCTAATACCCTGCCTCCCGACCTTCCTCTTGTCACTTTCACGTTTAAAATAACTTATTGTGCTACCTTTTACTTCTCTTTCCCCTGTAGTCCACGGCATGTGGCCAGTGCCCTTAGGTTATATAAACTTATATTCCCATCTCCGTTACTCTTCTGTGTCTCAAGTGTCCATTCATTTCTCACTGCTTGGTCTTATTCTCAACATGCATCCTCTTTATCTGTATAAAAGATTCCCATTAGAATCTTTTTACACTTTTACCATTTCTCTAGGAATTTCATGTCCAACCACTTGGGCTGGACGTTAGAACGACGGTCTCGTTCTATCCCCGACCGACCAAGTGGTTGGGCACCATTCCTTTCCCCCGTCCCACCCTAAATCCTTATCCTGACCCCTTCCAAGTGCTATATATTTTTGTCATGACTTGGCGCTTTCACCCTGATAGTTCCCTCCCTCCCTCTCGGAAGCAGCACTCAGCCTAACAAAATGATAAAATATGTAAGTACTTTGATGGATTATACAAAATATGAACTGAACAAATCCACAAGGGCTGTGATGAGGTTTCGAACCTACGGCCGGGATGATCGTGGCGCAGTCGACTAAGGCAGCGTCTGGGATCATCCCGGTCGTAGGTTCGAAACCTTATCACTGCCCTTGTGGATTTGTTCATTTGATGTATCACGCTATTGTGGTTTCTGTGTGTGTAAATATGAACTCTTCCCGGAAAAGCCCACATTTTTGTGCTATTTGAATTCAGAAGAGGATAAACACTGAAAAACCCTAATTATAACCCCAACCTAAACTGGTCTAGGCCTAAATAAAAATCTTAGGCCTAAAATACTCAATCCTAGGTCTAGTTGAGTACACATTTATATATATATATATATATATATATATATATATATATATATATATATATATATATATATATATATATATATATATATATATATATATATATATATATATATATATATATATATATATATATATATTTTGGTAGCAATCTTTCCTGTAGACATATATTATTAAATATGACCGAAAAAGTAAGATTAATAATTCTAACACGAATTTTCTCAATCTTTCGTACATTTCTTTTCACCGTTGTAGGTAAATCAAAAAATCAATTCTCCAAAATTCATTTTTATTTCTAGTATGACGCGACACGAGCGCGTTTCGTAAAACTTATTACATTTTCAAAGACTTTAGTTCACAAATACACAACTGAATAGAACTTACGCATCTCCGATTTTATATCTACATTTGAGTGAGGTGGAAGGGGTGATGTGGCATTAACACAAGACAGAACAAGATGTGGCATTAATAGGGTATTAATTTCATCAACACAAGACAGAACAAGAGGTGATATTAATAGGGTATTAATTTCATCAACACAAGACAGAACACGAAACAATGGATATTGAATAGAAGTGTTTGTAGAAAGCCTATTGGTCCATATTTCTTGATGCTTCTATATTGGAGCGGAGTCTTGAGGTGGGTAGAATATAGTTGTGCAATAATTGGCTGTTGATTGCTGGTGTTGACTTCTTGATGTGTAGTGCCTCGCAAACGTCAAGCCGCCTGCTATCGCTGTATCTATCGATGATTTCTGTGTTGTTTACTAGGATTTCTCTGGCGATGGTTTGGTTGTGGGAAGAGATTATATGTTCCTTAATGGAGCCCTGTTGCTTATGCATCGTTAAACGCCTAGAAAGAGATGTTGTTGTCTTGCCTATATACTGGGTTTTTTGGAGCTTACAGTCCCCAAGAGGGCATTTGAAGGCATAGACGACGTTAGTCTCTTTTAAAGCGTTTTGTTTTGTGTCTGGAGAGTTTCTCATGAGTAGGCTGGCCGTTTTTCTGGTTTTATAGTAAATCGTCAGTTGTATCCTCTGATTTTTGTCTGTAGGGATAACGTTTCTATTAACAATATCTTTCAGGACCCTTTCCTCCGTTTTATGAGCTGTGGAAAAGAAGTTCCTGTAAAATAGTCTAATAGGGGGTATTGCTCATATACCCCACAGCTCATAAAACGGAGCATCTAGATCTAACATGTTTTTTAACGGTACAAATGCCGTTTTTTGGGCATTCAGAGTCCAGCTTTTGTGCACTCCACCACATAGTTATGGCTTCCTTTGTTGTTGAGGCTACTTGATAATAAAGTCTATCTATGTATCATGACTGGTGATGAGTTCAGTCGTCATCGAAGACTTGAAGAAGACTTTTTTAGTGTTGCTTTACTTCGAGTTAAGTAAGACTTTTTCAGTGGTGCGACCTCTCTTACGGCTGCTTTCTCACGAGTTGAGGCCTACGCAAGAGGAACGACAGCCATGTATAGCTGCGAAGTATCAGCCAAATTATACATACACATGTATGCTCGCCAACGCTCTGTTTAGTAAAGCCCTAAAATATATACGAGGATACATTGTTAGGTTAGTCCGTATACTCACCTATTTATACTTGCAGGGGTTGAGCTCTGGCTCTTTGGTCCCGCCTCTCAACCGTCAATCAACTGGTAGATGTGTGTGTGTTGTTTGCACCTGGAGTGCTCAGGATTGGGAGACCCGTCACCTGGAGCCACCTGCCACAGGTAACTGTAACCCAACCTGATCCTGGCAACCACTGTGTCGCACAGTCTGGTCCACGTTTTGTGCTGCCCATAGATATAGGTTTCAGATCTGAACAAATCATAGCTTTTTTTATACTAGTGCATTCAGGTCGTTGGGAGTCAGTAATTTTTTTCCTATCAGACCTGAGTGTTTGGACCAATATAGTTTTGACAGTAGAGATGGGGATACCTAGATCTAATTCAACTTCATCTTAGACATGAGTGTTAGGAACAACAAAGTCTTAATAACAGAAATTGGGATACTTAAGTCTTTTTCAACTTCATCCTTGTTACATGATAATTTTTCTGCAATGTTTGTTATCATGAAGGGTATATTTATGTGAGATGGTGTCCACCCAAAAGAGATTTTAAACCCATTATTTTGTACAGCGAGCAGGTTACTTATAATCTGTATTACGAGGTTCTTGCAGGAGAAGTCTCAAGTGCCTTAAGAGCAGACTTTGAATCGCAGAAACATTATTCCTCCCGCTGTGTATTTTAGTGAGGAGTACAGTGTACAGGAGTACAGAGTACAGGAGTACAGAGTATAGGAGTACAGAGTACAGGAGTACAGAGTACAGGAGTACAGAGTACAGGAGTACAGAGTACAGGAGTACAGAGTACAGGAGTGCCGTTAGTTATGCTTCCTTCTTGAGGTTATCTTGAGATGATTTCGGGGCTTTTTAGTGTCCCCGCGGCCCGGTCCTCGACCAGGCCTGCACCCCCAGGAAGCAGCCCGTGACAGCTGACTAACACCCAGGTACCTATTTTACTGCTAGGTAACAGGGGCATAGGGTGAAAGAAACTCTGCCCAGTGTTTCTCGCCGGCGCCTGGGATCGAACCCAGGACCACAGGATCACAAGTCCAGCGTGCTGTCCGCGTTTGTGTAGAGTTCAGCCAGTTGTGTAACCAGTCACTCACAGTCTGTGTACATGTATTGTTTCTGTACAACCTGCAGCCTGGTCCAGTCCGTCCTGTTGACGACTGAACTGAACCGTCGGTGTACACACAGTGATTGTCAGAAATGAGTTTTTTTAGTATATATATATATATATGTGTTGAAACACACGGGTGAGGAGCCACACAGGTGACGAGCCACACATGTGATAGAGCCACACAGGTGAGGAGTCACACAGGTGAGGAGCCACACATGTGATAGAGCCACACAGGTGACGAGCCACACATGTGATAGAGCCACACAGGTGAGGAGCCACACAGGTGACGAGCCACACAGGTGACGAGCCACACAGGTGAGGAGCCACACAGGTGACGAGCCACACATGTGATAGTCAGACAGGTGAGGAGCCACACAGGTGACGAGCCACACAGGTGAGGAGCCACACAGGTGACGAGCCACACAGGTGACGAGCCACACATGTGATAGAGCCACACAGGTGAGGAGCCACACAGGTGACGAGCCACACAGGTGACGAGCCACACAGGTGAGGAGCCACACATGTGATAGTCAGACAGGTGAGGAGCCACACAGGTGACGAGCCACACAGGTGAGGAGCCACACAGGTGACGAGCCACACAGGTGACGAGCCACACATGTGATAGAGCCACACAGGTGAGGAGCCACACAGGTGACGAGCCACACAGGTGACGAGCCACACAGGTGAGGAGCCACACATGTGATAGTCAGACAGGTGAGGAGCCACACAGGTGACGAGCCACACAGGTGAGGAGCCACACAGGTGAGGAGCCACACAGGTGACGAGCCACACAGGTGACGAGCCACACAGGTGACGAGCCACACAGGTGAGGAGCCACACAGGTGACGAGCCACACAGGTGACGAGCCACACAGGTGACGAGCCACACAGGTGACGAGCCACACAGGTGACGAGCCACACAGATAACGAGCCACACAGATGACGAGCCACACAGGTGACGAGCCACACAGGTGACGAGCCACACAGGTGACGAGCCACACAAGTGAGGAGCCACACAGGTGACGAGCCACACAGGTGACGAGCCACACAGGTGACGAGCCACACAGGTGACGAGCCACACAGGTGACGAGCTACACAGGTGACGAGCCACACAGATGACGAGCCACACAGGTGACGAGCCACACAGGTGACGAGCCACACAGGTGACGAGCCACACAAGTGAGGAGCCACACAGATGACGAGCCACACAGGTGACGAGCCACACAGGTGACGAGCCACACAGGTGACGAGCCACACAGATAACGAGCCACACAGATGACGAGCCACACAGGTGACGAGCCACACAGGTGACGAGCCACACAGATAACGAGCCACACAGATGACGAGCCACACAGGTGACGAGCCACACAGGTGACGAGCCACACAGACAATACAAATAGAAAGCACAAATGAAAAATGATGAACCGTGACATCAAAGATCAAAGCAAAAGCATATCATTCGTGGAGGTGTTCACCACAGGTTCCCACCTGGAGCAGAGTGGGGGAACGGGAGCAGGAAGGAACAGGAACGGCAATAGAAAGAAGGAACGATTGAAGGGTCATGGTCACCTACCCTCCTCTTCCTCCCTTCCTTCTTTCCCACATCTTCATCTTCCCTTTCCGTCCCCTAACAGCCATCTCCAGGGAACGACCAGTTACGGAGACAGGAGTAGACAGGCTGGCGACTGTGACAGGTCTCAGTGCCTAGGGTGCCATGTTCACAGGAACGGCTCGCGACGGACCAGTAACCCTGGGGGAGCCAGCCCGCGATGCACGAACCAGAGGACCTCACAGCTTCAACTGTAAGGTCATGGCTACTAATGTCATGGAAGGGAAGGGGTAAACGCCAAGCCATTACGACTATATAGCACTTGGAAGGGGGGGGGGAGGGTCAGGATAAGGATTTGGGATGGGACGGGGGGAAGGAATGGTGCCCAACCACTTGGACGGTCGGGGATTGAACGCCGATCTGCATGAAGCGAGACCGTCGTTCTACCGTCCAGCCCAAGTGGTTGGACTAATGTCATGGAGCTAAATGTCTTATACAGATAAGATGTCTTGTAACGTCAAGGTATCTTATCCTTGTTGCATAAGACCCCTTAAGAGGTATTATATGTATAGGAAACAGTAAGGAATGGTGAAGATCTTTATATATAATACCAGCTTCTAGTCGCTGGTCATTGTCGACGTAACTAATTATCATTTTCCTGCTGTTTCCACAAGAGTAATGATCGGAGGTGAATGGTACGCTTCAACATTAATCTGTGGAGTCAGCGTCAATCTTTCTATTAGCTGGCATAAGTAGAGCCATAAGGGGGGGGGGAGAAGTTCCGTATTTGAGTCTGGTCTTTTAGCTGGCATAAGTAGAGCCATAAGGGGGGGGGGAGAAGTTCCGTATTTGAGTCTGGTCTTTTGCCAATATTTGTGAATCTGCGGCTTTTGAACACTGAATGAATAAATATTCCACCATTCTGTTCATATTCAGTTACAGATTCCTGAGTGACGGTGATTCACCTTGTGTTCTCCAATAGGAGGGGAGGGGGGGGGGCAGGATACCTGTTAGGCTTATCAAGGTCCCCTTCGGCCTAGGTCAACTACTCATGACCTCTCTCAGGATACAACCCACAACAGTGTTGACCAGACCACACACTACAAGGTGAAGGGACGACGACGTTTCGGTCCGTCCTGGACCATTCTCAAGTCGACCGAAACGTCGTCGTCCCTTCACCTTCTAGTGTGTGGTCTGGTCAACATACTTTAGCCACGTTATTGTGACTCATCGCCTGCAACCCACAACAGTTTTATAACTCCGGGATGCCTAGTTTACTGCTAGATGAACAGTTGTATCAGATGAAGGGAAATATACATAACTGTCTCTATCTTGGCCGTAGATCGAACCCGGGTCCCCAGTTGTGAGTGCAAGACGTAACTCACTGCGCTACAGGACCCCCTCCATGATACACGTATCATTACATACGGTGTATCATGGGTTACCGGAACCTGGTGGAGGGTGAAGGGGAGGAGGAATTGATCACGGCCACGCAGTAAAGGTCGGCGCCCCCCGCCCCCCCACCAGCGTCCTGGTCACGGGGATTCCCTGGTACGCCAAGCGCGGCCATATTCTTTTTTACCCCCTCCCCCCCCCCCCCCCCCCCCGCCCGGGCCGGCTCTGGCCGGACACGTGGAGTTGTGACCAGCGAGGGGCAATGTGTCCAGGCCGGGGTGTGTGTCACTGCTCTCTATCCAGCAATAATATTAACCATTCTGAAAGAATCTATCGGATATAGTTAGATGTTCTGAGAGATCGCTAGCTTTAGTTAGTTTACTGGGATACTCAGTGCTGGTCTCTGAGCCAGATAGATGTATATGTATACTTCATACAGCAGTCAGAGTCAAATTGTTGTGGACCCACTCACAAACACCGTTGCCGGAACATGATGAACTTGATGCCATCATCAAGCTCGCACCAACTTGAGACAATAATGTACATTATCTTAGACTATCGAATAGAACTCTAAAGTGCCAATAGACGAGAACTCTTAGATGACTCTAAAAAATAATAATAATAATAATAATAATAATAATAATAATAATTTTTATTTAGGTAAGGTACATACATAAAGAGATTTTACAAAGTTTGTTGGCTGTATAGATAGAGCTAGTACAAACAATGCCTAAAGCCACTATTACGCAAAGCGTTTCGGGCAGGAAAAACATTAATGACTAAAGCTTAAAACTAATGGGTAAAAAGAATAAAATGTAGAAGGCTACAAACAGGAACTCGCAGATCCAGTGTTTATCACGAATAAACGTGACAAACAAATAAACGTGACAAACAAATAAACGTGACAAACAAATAAACGTGACAAACAAATAAACGTGACAAACAAATAAACGTGACAAACAAATAAACGTGACAAACAAATAAACGTGACAAACAAATAAACGTGACAAACAAATAAACGTGACAAACAAATAAACGTGACAAACAAATAAACGTGACAAACAAATAAACGTGACAAACAAATAAACGTGACAAACAAATAAACGTGACAAACAAATAAACGTGACAAACAAATAAACGTGACAAACAAATAAACGTGACAAACAAATAAACGTGACAAACAAATAAACGTGACAAACAAATAAACGTGACAAACAAATAAACGTGACAAACAAATAAACGTGACAAACAAATAAACGTGACAAACAAATAAACGTGACAAACAAATAAACGTGACAAACAAATAAACGTGACAAACAAATAAACGTGACAAACAAATAAACGTGACAAACAAATAAACGTGACAAACAAATAAACGTGACAAACAAATAAACGTGACAAACAAATAAACGTGACAAACAAATAAACGTGACAAACAAATAAACGTGACAAACAAATAAACGTGACGAACAAAACAAAGGAGAATTCTCCTTTCATACACCGAAACTACGACGTTGGTACAACGTTCGAACAAGTTTGAACACCTCCTAACCCGTTATAACAACCAATATAGCAAGTTGTAACAACGTTCTAATACGTCATAAACACGTTAAGCCAAGATGTAACAACTTTATTACAAGTTGTAACAAGTGAAAAATAGAGACAGTTACGGTTTGTGTTTCCAGAAGTAAGTAAATCAGTTGATAGTGAGAAGTTATCACAGCATGAACACGTCTTGGTCACAAGTTATCACAGCATGAACACGTCTTGGTCACAAGTTATCACAGCATGAACACGTCCTGGTCACAAGTTATCACAGCATGAACACGTCTTGGTCACAAGTTATCACAGCATGAACACGTCTTGGTCACAAGTTATCACAGCATGAACACGTCTTGGTCACAAGTTATCACAGCATGAACACGTCCTGGTCACAAGTTATCACAGCATGAACACGTCTTGGTCACAAGTTATCACAGCATGAACACGTCTTGGTCACAAGTTATCACAGCATGAACACGTCTTGGTCACAAGTTATCACAGCATGAACACGTCTTGGTCACAAGTTATCACAGCATGAACACGTCTTGGTCACAAGTTATCACAGCATGAACACGTCCTGGTCACAAGTTATCACAGCATCAACACGTCCTGGTCACAAGTTATCACAGCATCAACACGTCCTGGTCACAAGTTATCACAGCATCAACACGTCCTGGTCACAAGTTATCACAGCATGAACACGTCCTGGTCACAAGTTATCACAGCATGAACACGTCTTGGTCACAAGTTATCACAGCATGAACACGTCTTGGTCACAAGTTATCACAGCATGAACACGTCTTGGTCACAAGTTATCACAGCATGAACACGTCTTGGTCACAAGTTATCACAGCATGAACACGTCCTGGTCACAAGTTATCACAGCATGAACACGTCCTGGTCACAAGTTATCACAGCATCAACACGTCCTGGTCACAAGTTATCACAGCATCAACACGTCCTGGTCACAAGTTATCACAGCATGAACACGTCCTGGTCACAAGTTATCACAGCATCAACACGTCCTGGTCACAAGTTATCACAGCATGAACACGTCCTGGTCACAAGTTATCACAGCATCAACACGTCCTGGTCACAAGTTATCACAGCATCAACACGTCTTGGTCACAAGTTATCACAGCATGAACACGTCCTGGTCACAAGTTATCACAGCATGAACATGTCTTGGTCACAAGTTATCACAGCATGAACACGTCCTGGTCACAAGTATCTCTGGCACTTCAGCCAGAGGGGATGTAGAAGATATAATAATTAATTCACTGTGTCGGGGGAACAGGAAGCCAGAGTGTATTCATACACGTTAGGCTTTTTATCGAGATCCCCCCCCCCCCCCCCCCGGGCGAATTACTGGTCCCGTCCAGGATGCAGCCCCACGACAAGCGGACTAACTCCTGGGTACCTACTTCCTGCTTGGTGAACAAAGGCATTAGGTGAAAGGGAATGTGCCCAACCATTTTTGTCCTGCCTGAGATTCGAACCCGGAATTCCCGATTGTGCGTGCAGAACGAAGCCGACACTACTACCTGGACCCTTGTCCCGGTAGTAGTCTGGTATCTAAACTGACACTGACTAAAATGACAAATCTATTACAATGATAACATACCAAACATTTTTGCACTGTATCTATATGTCAGGTTATCTTGAGGTTATCTTGAGATGATTTCGGGGCTTTTAGTGTCCCCGCGGCCCGGTCCTCGACCAGGCCTCCACCCCCAGGAAGCAGCCCGTGACAGCTGACTAACACCCAGGTACCTATTTTACTGCTAGGTAACAGGGGCATAGGGTGAAAGAAACTCTGCCCATTGTTTCTCGCCGGCACCTGGGATCGAACCCAGGACCACAGGATCACAAGTCCCGCGTGCTGTCCGCTCGCTTCTAGTGGCATCAGTGGCATTCTAGTGGCTTCTAGCTCGCTTCTTCTTATGTCGCTTCTAGTAGACAAAACAAATTATAAACTCATAAGTAGGACGGACCGAAACGTCGTCGTCCCTTCAATTTCTAGTGTGTGGTCTGGTCATCATAAGTAGGACGGACCGAAACGTCGTCGTCCCTTCAATTTCTAGTGTGTGGTCTGGTCATCATAAGTAGGACGGACCGAAACGTCGTCGTCCCTTCAATTTCTAGTGTGTGGTCTGGTCATCATAAGTAGGACGGACCGAAACGTCGTCGTCCCTTCAATTTCTAGTGTGTGGTCTGGTCATCATAAGTAGGACGGACCGAAACGTCGTCGTCCCTTCAATTTCTAGTGTGTGGTCTGGTCATCATAAGTAGGACGGACCGAAACGTCGTCGTCCCTTCAATTTCTAGTGTGTGGTCTGGTCATCATAAGTAGGACGGACCGAAACGTCGTCGTCCCTTCAATTTCTAGTGTGTGGTCTGGTCATCATAAGTAGGACGGACCGAAACGTCGTCGTCCCTTCAATTTCTAGTGTGTGGTCTGGTCATCATAAGTAGGACGGACCGAAACGTCGTCGTCCCTTCAATTTCTAGTGTGTGGTCTGGTCATCATAAGTAGGACGGACCGAAACGTCGTCGTCCCTTCAATTTCTAGTGTGTGGTCTGGTCATCATAAGTAGGACGGACCGAAACGTCGTCGTCCCTTCAATTTCTAGTGTGTGGTCTGGTCATCATAAGTAGGAACGCATTGTATCTCCGCAGCTCCTATATTAACATTCAACCAACCAGGAACTGTCCAACCACTTGGGCTGGACGGTAGAGCGACGGTTTATTAAACAGTTTACAAGCATGAAAACTTGCCAATCAACTGTTGTTATTGTTATAAACAGCCTCCTGGTGCTTCGGAGCTCATTAACTGTTTAATAATTGAAAACAAAGCCGCCAATGATTGAGAAAAGATGGACAGGTTCGTAAGTGCTTGCGTAAGTGCTTGCGTAAGTGCTTTTGTGAATCTGGCCCCAGGACAGCAGTAAAGGGAAAACAAATTATTAGTTTTTTCTTTATTAAATAATATACAATATAAAGATCATATATACATCATTTTTACAAGAGCAAATACTACATTTATATAGTTTATATAATTCTCAGTAAACCAAATTTTCATATCATCACCGAGCATGAGCTGTAAACCCCAAATGTTATACTTGATCCTGTCTCGCAAGAACTTCAGTATTAGTCTACTGAGTAACCCTCGTGCCTGTCTATCCACCCTCAAAAAATATAATCAAGAAAGTAACATAATTACTGTATTCTTCAGTCAACAGAACACAGATTATTCAATCGGAAAAAGAAGAATGACCAGGTAGTGGACACAGCCCACAAATCTGATGCCAGACGCCCGCATCAGCAGCATGACAACTGCTGCATATGACATACTGACCAACATCCGTAAATATGTCAGAAACTTGCACAAAGGGGCTTTCCGGGCCATATACACAACAAAGACCCACTTTTGAATATGCATTCACAGCATGGTAAATATATCACCTCACTCACCTCACCTCACCTCACTCACTTCACTCAGGTGAAGCTCACCTGA
>NC_091211.1:18330219-18345219 GCF_040958095.1 Procambarus clarkii
GAGACTTTCCCCACCACCTGAGACTTTCCCCAACACCTGAGACTTTCCCCACCACCTGAGACTTTCCCCACCACCTGAGACTTTCCCCACCACCTGAGACTTTCCCCACCATCTAAGACTTTCCCCACCACCTGAGACTTTCCCCACCGCCTGAGACTTTCCCCACCACCTGAGACTTTCCCCACCACCTGAGACTTTCCCCACCGCCTGAGACTTTCCCCACCGCCTAAGACTTTCCCCACCACCTGAGACTTTCCCCACCATCTAAGACTTTCCCCACCACCTGAGACTTTCCCCACCACCTGAGACTTTCCCCACCATCTAAGACTTTCCCCACCGCCTGAGACTTTCCCCACCGCCTAAGACTTTCCCCACCACCTGAGACTTTCCCCACCATCTAAGACTTTCCCCACCACCTGAGACTTTCCCCTCCACCTGAAACTTTCCCCACCACCTGAAACTTTCCCCGCCACCTGAGACTTTCCCCCCCACCTGAGATTTCCCCATCACCTGAAATCCCCCCCCCCCCCAATAGGCCACACTGCATCTCCGCCCATTCTCTTAATTTACCAAGCAACCCACCTAACCTATCGAATCAGATGCATAGAAAACGTTGATATTTGTGAGTCGTTAACTTTCACAGTATGTTTCATAACGTGGCTTACCATAACTTAAAAAAAGATATCTATTGTCACGAGGTTATCAGGGTGACAATTTGTTTTCGTTTCAATTGCATAGGATTGTATAGGATTGTATAGGATTGCATAGGATTGTATAGGATTGCATAGGATTGTATAGGATTGCATAGGATTGTATAGGATTGTATAGGATTGTATAGGATTGTATAGGATTGCATAGGATTGTATAGGATTGTATAGGATTGTATAGGATTTCGTTTACATTCAGGATCAATATCTTGAGACTCTTCTTGGCCGCTAAAGCTTTTTTTTTTTTTGGTTCCTATGAAATGTGAGTATGGGGCTGGGATCACGATGAAGCTCAGATCAGGATGGGTTGATATCAAGATGGGGATACGATCAGGATCAGGATGGGTTGATATCAAGACGGGGATACGATCAGGATCAGGATGGGTTGATGTCAAGACGGGGATACGATCAGGATGGGTTGATATCAAGATGGGGATACGATCAGGATCAGGATGGGTTGATATCAAGACGGGGATACGATCAGGATCAGGATGGCTTGATATCAAGATGGGGATACGATCAGGTTCAGGATGGGTTGATATCAAGATGGGGATACGATCAGGATCAGGATGGGTTGATATCAAAATGGGGATACGATCAGGATCAGGATGGGTTGATATGAAGACGGGGATACGATCAGGATCAGGATGGGTTGATATCAAGACGGGGAAACGATCAGGATCAGGATGGGTTGATATCAAGATGGGGATACGATCAGGATCAGGATGGGTTGATATCAAGATGGGGATACGATCAGGATCAGGATGGGTTGATATCAAGATGGGGATACGATCAGGATCAGGATGGGTTGATATGAAGACGGGGATACGATCAGGATCAGGATGGGTTGATATCAAGACGGGGATACGATCAGGATCAGGATGGGTTGATATCAAGATGGGGATACGATCAGGATCAGGATGGGTTGATATCAAGATGGGGATACGATCAGGATCAGGATGGGTTGATATCAAGATGGGGGATACGATCAGGATAGGGCTGAGATCAGAATGGAGTTGATATCAAGATGAGATTGAGATCAGGATGGGGCTGAGAGTCTTAATAAGGCTGAGATCAGGATTGGATCTCTGAGTGCAGAGGTCTGGATGCAGAGGTCTGGATGCAGAGGTCTGGATGCAGAGGTCTGGGTGCAGAGGTCTGGATGCAGAGGTCTGGATGCAGAGGTCTGGATGCAGAGGTCTGGACGCAGAGGTCTGGACGCAGAGGTCTGGGTGCAGAGGTCTGGATGCAGAGGTCTGGATGCAGAGGTCTGAATGCAGAGGTCTGGATGCAGAGGTCTGGATGCAGAGGTCTGGGTGCAGAGGTCTGGATGCAGAGGTCTGGGTGCAGAGGTCTGGATGCAGAGGTCTGGATGCAGAGGTCTGGATGCAGAGGTCTGGACGCAGAGGTCTGGATGCAGAGGTCTGGATGCAGAGGTCTGGACGCAGAGGTCTGGATGCAGAGGTCTGGATGCAGAGGTCTGGACGCAGAGGTCTGGACGCAGAGGTCTGGGTGCAGAGGTCTGGATGCAGAGGTCTGGATGCAGAGGTCTGAATGCAGAGGTCTGAATGCAGAGGTCTGAATGCAGAGGTCTGAATGCAGAGGTCTGGATACAGAGGTCTGGATGCAGAGGTCTGGATACAGAGGTCTGGATGCAGAGGTCTGAATGCAGAGGTCTGGATACAGAGGTCTGGATGCAGAGGTCTGGATACAGAGGTCTGGATGCAGAGGTCTGGATGCAGAGGTCTGGATGCAGAGGTCTGGATGCAGAGGTCTGGATGCAGAGGTCTGGACGCAGAGGTCTGGAGGCAGAGGTCTGGACGCAGAGGTCTGGATGCAGAGGTCTGGACGCAGAGGTCTGGATGCAGAGGTCTGGACGCAGAGGTCTGGACGCAGAGGTCTGGATGCAGAGGTCTGGAGGCAGAGGTCTGAATGCAGAGGTCTGGAGGCAGAGGTCTGGAGGCAGAGGTCTGAATGCAGAGGTCTGAATGCAGAGGTCTGGACGCAGAGGTCTGGATGCAGTGTGAGGGTGGTGGTGTGTCGTCTGGTGTAGTGTGAGGTTAGTGGAGTGGTGGCAGGTGTGACAATGGTGTGTCGTCTGGTGTAGTGTGAGGTTAGTGGAGTGGTGGCAGGTGTGACAATGGTGTGTCGTCTGGTGTAGTGTGAGGTTAGTGGAGTGGTGGCAGGTGTGACAATGGTGTGTCGTCTGGTGTAGTGTGAGGTTAGTGGAGTGGTGGCAGGTGTGACAATGGTGTGTCGTCTGGTTTAGTGTGAGGTTAGTGGAGTGGTGGCAGGTGTGACAATGGTGTGTCGTCTGGTGTAGTGTGAGGTTAGTGGAGTGGTGGCAGGTGTGACAATGGTGTGTCGTCTGGTGTAGTGTGAGGTTAGTGGAGTGGTGGCAGGTGTGACAATGGTGTGGAGCCTGGTGTAGTGTGAGGTTAGTGGAGTGGTGGCAGGTGTGACAATGGTGTGTCGTCTGGTGTAGTGTGAGGTTAGTGGAGTGGTGGCAGGTGTGACAATGGTGTGTCGTCTGGTGTAGTGTGAGGTTAGTGGAGTGGTGGCAGGTGTGACAATGGTGTGTCGTCTGGTTTAGTGTGAGGTTAGTGGAGTGGTTGCTGGTGTGACAATGGTGTGTCGTCTGGTGTAGTGTGAGGTTAGTGGAGTGGTGGCAGGTGTGACAATGGTGTGGAGCCTGGTGTAGTGTGAGGTTAGTGGAGTGGTGGCAGGTGTGACAATGGTGTGTCGTCTGGTGTAGTGTGAGGTTAGTGGAGTGGTGGCAGGTGTGACAATGGTGTGGAGCCTGGTGTAGTGTGCTGGGGGGTGTGGAGGGTGTGGAATAATGTCTGTTATGGCGTGGTGTGGCGTGATGAGTAGCGCCACACCTCCCCCCCCCCCATCTCCACACCATCACTGTCCCACCATCAGGTGTGTCGTGACGAGGGGAACAGGTGTGGTGTCTGGAGCCTAAGTGGACCATCCACACCTGTCATGAGTACAGTGAGTAGTGGTTTGTTGTTGTTTAAGATTCGCTACCTGGAACAATAATTTCCAAGCAGCACGGGCTATGGCGAGCCCGAGTGTAGTGGTTCTCGGAGCTGTTTCAAGGGAGACTTTATAAAATCCTTCAGGCTCGTAGCGCTTACAAAGGTCTCTCGGTGTAATTATTACCCCTTACCCTTAATTGGAACTGTTTTGAACATTGTTCTTGATCTTGTTTGATTGTGAAGGTGTGGTAATTGTGGTGTTTGTTGTGTGTGTGTGGCAGTGTAGTGTGTGTGTGTGTGTGTGTGTGTGTGTGTGTGTGTGTGTGTGTGTGTGTGTGTGTGTGTGTGTGTGTGTGTGTGTGTGTGTGTGTGTGTGTGTGTGTGGCAGTGTAGTGTGTGTGTGTGTGTGGCAGTGTAGTGTGTGTGTGTGTGTGGCAGTGTAGTGTGTGTGTGTGTGTGTGTGTGTGTATGTGTGTGTGTGTGTGTGTGTGTGTGTGTGTGTGTGTGTGTGTGTGTGTGTGTGTGTGTGTGTGTGTGTGTGTGTGTGTGTGTGGCAGTGTAGTGTGTGTGTGTGTGTGGCAGTGTAGTGTGTGTGTGTGTGTGTGTGGCAGTGTAGTGTGTGTGTGTGTGTGTGTGGCAGTGTAGTGTGTGTGTGTGTGTGTGTGGCAGTGTAGTGTGTGTGTGTGTGTGTGTGTGGCAGTGTAGTGTGTGTGTGTGTGTGTGTGTGTGTGTGGCAGTGTAGTGTAGTGTAGTGTGTGCTAGTGTGATGCTTCATGTGATGTGACTGGCAGGTGTGTGGTGACTACAGAGGTGTGGTGAGAGGAGGTATGGTGCTTGTGTTGCACCACTGGCTGTGACCTGTGTTGTGTTGTGCTGTAGAGTGCCTGGCCTCGGGCCCCAAGCCTGGCCGCGGGCCCCAAGCCTGGCCTCGGGCCGGGCTTGGGGATTTGAAGAACTCCCAGACCCCCATCAACCAGGTACCAACCAGATATCAACCAGTGTGCGTGAATGTGTGTAGACCATGCGTGGACCAGCTGAGCGGGGCCCACGTGTACTTGCCCGCCGTCTGCCGCCAAGGCTACGGGGCTCCTCATTGGTGCCACCACCGCCACACCCTCGCGCGCCTCCTCACGCCTCCCTCAAAAACTCACATTACACTTCTCATGATTGACCACGCGGCATTTGTCACCCCCCTATTATACAAATGATAAAGTATGATATTGGTAGAAGGACAAAAGAAGGTGTGGTGTAAGTGCGGATGTGGCGTGGGTGTGGCGGAGGTGGTGGCAACAGTGGCGGCGTCTTCCGCCAGCGGTGGCAGGGATCACGTGGCGCGGAACACGCCCTTCAACACACTTTGCATAATTTCTTTTCCGTGAGCACCGCCGTCCGTGTTTACCTCCGCCTATCGATAATTTATCTCAACATCCTTTGATCTTCCCCCCCCCCCTCACCCCCTTTATGGACTCGCTAGAGAATGGGGGAGGGATGGAGGGAGGGAAGACCGCCCCGGCCACCCCAGCTTTACCCATCCAGAAGCGAGTGTGTGGGGAAAAAGGCTACCTTTCGCGGGTATTTTATGGGGTACTGCGTCCTGCAAAGCATGACAAATTGGGTGTGTTATTGAGCTAGTGTTTGGGGAGGAGAGAGAGAGAGAGCAAAACCCTAACATTAGCAAGAGGAGCGACGGACCACAGGGAGCTTCCTCTCTACACACCACTAACACTTGATGCACCACAAGTGTCTTCATAATACCAACTGTTGTCCCTCATGTCTCCGGGTTCTCATTCTTCTCCCTTGTACATATAATAATAATCTTTATTCATAAGATTGTGCGCACAAAGAAGATAAGAGTAATGCACACATGTAGAGGCAGGAGAGACACATACTATTGGAGCCACTAGGACGCTAAGCGTTTCCTCCATCTATGACGGGATGTCACTGAAACAAAATAATTTAAAAGTACACGAGTGTCTGAGTAACCAGTCACATACAATGGGAAAGAAAATGTTCATTATCACTGAAGGTTCAGATCTAACTTCATATTTCCACTCACCTCCTCCTCCTCACACTGCTACTCGCCTCCTCCTCCTCCTCACACTGCTACTCGCCTCCTGCTCCTCACACTGCTACTCGCCTCCTCCTCCTCCTCCTCCTCACACTGCTACTCGCCTCCTCCGCCTCCTCCTCACACTGCCACTCGCCTCCTCCTCCTCACACTGCTACTCGCCTCCTCCTCCTCACACTGCTACTCGCCTCCTCCTCCTCCTCCTCCTCCTCCTCCTCCTCACACTGCTACTCGCCTCCTCCTCCCCCTCCTCCTCCTCACACTGCTACTCGCCTCCTCCTCCTCCTCATACTGCTACTCGCCTCCTCCTCCTCCTCACACTGCTATTCGCCTCCTTCTCCTCCTCACACTGCTACTCGCCTCCTCCTCCTCCTCCTCACACTGCTACTCGCCTCCTCCTCCTCCTCACACTGCTACTCGCCTCCTCCTCCTCCTCCTCACACTGCTACTCGCCTCCTCCTCCTCCTCCTCACACTGCTACTCGCCGCCTCCTCCTCCTCACACTGCTACTCGCCTCCTCCTCCCCCTCCTCACACTGCTACTCGCCTCCTCCTCCTCCTCACACTGCCACTCGCCTCCTCCTCCTCCTCACACTGCTACTCGCCTCCTCTTCCTCACACTGCCACTCGCCTCCTCCTCCTCCTCACGCTGCCACTCGCCTCCTCCTCCTCCTCACACTGCTACTCGCCTCCTCCTCCTCCTCCTCACACTGCTACTCGCCTCCTCCTCCTAATCACACTGCTACTCGCCTCCTCTTCCTCACACTGCCACTCGCCTCCTCCTCCTCCTCACACTGCCACTCGCCTCCTCCGCCTCCTCACACTGCCACTCGCCTCCTCCTCCTCACACTGCCACTCGTCTCCTCCTCCTCCTCACACTGCCACTCGCCTCCTCCTCCTCACACTGCCACTCGCCTCCTCCTCCTCACGCTGCCACTCGCCTCCTCCTCCGCCTCACACTGCCACTCGCCTCCTCCTCCTCACACTGCCACTCGCCTCCTCCTCCTCACACTGCCACTCGCCTCCTCCTCCTCCTCCTCCTCACACTGCCATTCGCCTCCTCCTCCTCACACTGCCACTCGCCTCCTCCTCCTCCACACACTGCCACTCGCCTCCTCCTCCTCACACTGCCACTCGCCTCCTCCTCCTCCTCCTCACACTGCCACTCGCCTCCTCCTCCTCACACTGCCACTCGCCTCCTCCTCCTCCTCACACTGCCACTCACCTCCTCCTCACACTGCCACTCGCCTCCTCCTCCTCACACTGCCACTCACCTCCTCCTCCTCCTCCTCACACTGCCACTCACCTCCTCCTCCTCACACTGCCACTCGCCTCCTCCTCCTCACACTGCCACTCACCTCCTCCTCCTCCTCACTCTGCCACTCGCCTCCTCCTCCTCACACTGCCACTCGCCTCCTCCTCCTCACACTGCCACTCACCTCCTCCTCCTCCTCACACTGCCACTCACCTCCTCCTCCTCCTCACACTGCCACTCGCCTCCTCCTCCTCACACTGTCACTCACCTCCTCCTCCTCCTCACACTGCCACTCGCCTCCTCCTCCTCACACTGCCACTCACCTCCTCCTCCTCACACTGCCACTCACCTCCTCCTCCTCCTCACACTGCCACTCGCCTCCTCCTCCTCACACTGCCACTCACCTCCTCCTCCTCCTCACACTGCCACTCGCCTCCTCCTCCTCACACTGCCACTCGCCTCCTCCTCCTCACACTGCCACTCACCTCCTCCTCCTCCTCACACTGCCACTCGCCTCCTCCTCCTCACACTGACACTCGCCTCCTCCTCCTCACACTGCCACTCACCTCCTCCTCCTCCTCACACTGGCACTCGCCTCCTCCTCCTCACACTGCCTCTCACCTCCTCCTCCTCCTCCTCACACTGCCACTCGCCTCCTCCTCCTCCTCCCCACACTGCCACTCGCCTCCTCCTCTTCACACTGCCACTCGCCTCCTCCTCCTCCTCCTCCTCCCCACACTGCCACTCGCCTCCTCCTCTTCACACTGCCACTCGCCGCGTCCTCCTCCTCACACTCCAGTGTTGACCCACTTGAGGATCGTTACCGTGCAAGTAACGAACTCTCTCAACCCTGGAAATACGTCAACACTTCCGTCAGTTAAACACAAGACTCAAACATCACCATACCGCGCACCTCAATGTACTTGACGGCCACAATCTCCAGTAGCCTCGACAGGGGCAGGAAGCAAGCGGCTTGTCAAAGGTCTCCCCCCCCCCCACCTTCCAGTGTACCTGAGGATGTCTAAGAGCAGGAGAACTCTTAGAATGGCAGCCACAGCCGTGACTCTTGTTCCATGTGCTTGTTTGTTAAACCAGTATGGGACCGGTTTACTACACTTCCACGAAAGCCTGGTTGATAGCGCGCAGGACTCGTAATTCTGTGGCTCGGGTTCGATTCCCGCACGAGGCAGAAACAAATGGGCAAAGTTTCTTTCACCCTGAATACCCCTGTTACCTAGCAGTAAAATAGGTACCTGGGTGTTAAGTCAGCTGTCACGGGCTGCTTCCTGGGGATGAAGGCCTGGTCGAGGACCGGGCCGCGGAGACACTAAAGCCTCGAAATCATCTCAAGATAACCTCAAGAAGATATAATGCAGACGAGGAGTCACAATAACGTGGCTGAAATATGTTGACCAGACCACACATTAGAAAGTGAAGGGACGACGATGTTTCGGTCCGTCCTGGACCATTCTCAAGTCGATTGTGTATAATACAATATATTATATATTGTATTATATAATATAAGGGTATAATATTTTCTTATACTTTAGATACTATTCTATTGTATCATTACTATTGTTATCTTAGATATCATATAGTTTACAGCGTATCTGATACTGGATTAGTGCTCACTTTCAAGTTTCAAGGGAAAAAAGAGGTAAGCATTAATGGAATCAAATCCTAGTTGAGGAGACCGTTCCAAGCGGTGTTCTGAGACTAGAACACTCCAGGGCAGTGTTCTGGGACTAGAACACTCCAGGGCGGTGTTCTGGGACTAGAACACTCCACGGCGGTGTTCTGGGACTAGAACACTCCACGGCGGTGTTCTGGGACTAGAACACTCCACGGCGGTGTTCTGGGACTAGAACACTCCACGGCGGTGTTCTGGGACTAGAACACTCCAGGGCGGTGTTCTGGGACTAGAACACTCCACGGCGGTGTTCTGGGACTAGAACACTCCAGGGCAGTGTTCTGAGACTAGAACACTCCAGGGCAGTGTTCTGGGACTAGAACACTCCAGGGCGGTGTTCTGGGACTAGAACACTCCAGGGCAGTGTTCTGGGACTAGAACACTCCTGGGCGGTGTTCTGGGACTAGAACACTCCAGGGCAGTGTTCTGGGACTAGAACACTCCAGGGCAGTGTTCTGGGACTAGAACACTCCTGGGCAGTGTTCTGGGACTAGAACACTCCAGGGCAGTGTTCTGGGACTAGAACACTCCAGGGCAGTGTTCTGGGACTAGAACACTCCAGGGCAGTGTTCTGAGACTAGAACACTCCAGGGCAGTGTTCTGGGACTAGAACACTCCAGGGCAGTGTTCTGGGACTAGAACACTCCAGGGCAGTGTTCTGGGACTAGAACACTCCAGGGCAGTGTTCTGGGACTAGAACACTCCAGGGCAGTGTTCTGGGACTAGAACACTCCAGGGCAGTGTTCTGGGACTAGAACACTCCAGGGCAGTGTTCTGAGACTAGAACACTCCAGGGCAGTGTTCTGAGACTAGAACACTCCAGGGCAGTGTTCTGGGACTAGAACACTCCAGGGCAGTGTTCTGAGACTAGAACACTCCAGGGCAGTGTTCTGAGACTAGAACACTCCAGGGCAGTGTTCTGGGACTAGAACACTCCAGGGCAGTGTTCTGGGACTAGAACACTCCAGGGCAGTGTTCTGGGACTAGAACACTCCAGGGCGGTGTTCTGGGACTAGAACACTCCAGGGCAGTGTTCTGGGACCCGTCTGTTTAACACATTAGAAACACTTTAGACAGGACTGAAGAGAAACACACAGAGTAACAGTAAATCACTGTAACGGGATATATCATAAGAGAAAATCCACAGGAGCCCTGATGACGATTCGAATTCTTGAACATGTCGTGGCCTAGTATTCACCTAGTGGTGCTGGCGGGGGGATGAGCTCTGCTCTTTCGGCCCGCCTCTCAACTGTCAATTAATCAACTGTTACTAACTACCAACTATTTTTTCACACACACACCCAGGACGCGGCCCGTAACAGCTAGCTAACTCCCAGGTACCTATTTACTGCTAAGTAACAGGTGCATCAGGGTGAAAGAAACTCTGCCCATTTTTGTTACTCGCCGCCGCCGGGAATCGAACCCGGGCCGCAGGATTACGTGGGCAGCGTGCTATCCACACAGCCACCGGCGCCATATATAAGAATAGAAGAATAGTCGCCTAGAGCATGCACATGGGAAGACCCAGCGCATAGGTTCGAATCCTAATCACGGCTCCTGAGGATTTTTCCTTTGAAGAGCAACATTGGGCAAAGAAACAAGAATATTACGGAAAAAAAATCAGAAACCTCCAAATTTTATGAGATGATTTTAAAGACAAACTATAAACAAACTTTTTTGTTTAAAGACAAACTACAAACTATAAAGATATGAAGATGGAGTTTAATACATAATGCATAACTAATGCATAAATAATTCATAGATAATGCATAAATTAATAATGTATAAATCTTCGAAATATAGCAAATAGGATAATTGGCTTTCCTAACAAGAAATGTTAGTAATGATCCATATAGCACAATCCATCAGGTTCTCTATGCCCCCCCCCCTTGTTAGACCCCATTTACATTATGCACTTCACGTTCAGAGCACAACAGTGTAGAAGAGACAGCAGTTCTTCAGAAAACGTTCAGAGAAGAATGACAAAGTTAGTCCTTTGAATTAGAAACCTTCCATATGAAGAGAGATTATAAAAGCATAATTTATGTTCTCTAGAAATAGAACAGGAGTAGAGACAGAACGCAACTAGAGACAAATGTGTAAAGAAGCAAAACGCATGTAGAGAGAGAGAGAGAGAGAGAGAGAGAGAGAGAGAGAGAGAGAGAGAGAGAGAGAGAGAGAGAGAGAGAGAGAGAGAGAGAGAGAGAGAGAGAGAGAGAGAGAGAGAGAGAGAGAGAGTTAGAGAGAGAGAGAGAGAGAGAGAGAGAGAGAGAGAGAGAGAGAGAGAGAGAGAGAGAGAGAGAGAGAGAGAGAGAGAGAGAGAGAGAGAGAGAGAGAGAGAGAGAGAGAGAGAGAGAGAGAGAGAGAGAGAGAGAGAGAGAGAGAGAGAGAGAGGGAGAGAGAGAGAGAGAGAGAGAGAGAGAGAGAGAGAGAGAGAGAGAGACAGAGAGACAGAGAGACAGAGAGACAGAGAGACAGAGAGACAGAGAGACAGAGAGAGACAGAGCACAGATAAAGATAAACGCTGACACATGTAAAGAAACAATAAACATAATAGCAAGAACTGGCAGCATAATTAAAACATATTACATCCTCAAGAGGACGAAGAGGAGGAAGAGGACGATAATGAGGAGAATGAGGGGAGAAAACCCCCCAGAAAGAGTACCAGGAGAATGAGAAGGAAGAGCAGGAGGAAAAGTTGGGGTTATTAGGAAGAGAAAAAGGAATGGGGGACAAGAGAGGAGGAGGAGAATGATGGCACAATATGAGAGGCACCAACCATGCGGAAGGGAAATAACATTCTGGTACACGAGAAATACATTTGGTGGCAGCGGGAGGTTGAGGGGAAAAGGTGGAACAGGCAGTGACTGGTGGGACAGGCAGTGACTGGTGGTGGGACAGGCAGTGACTGGGGGTGGGACAGGCAGTGACTGGTGGTGGGACAGGCAGTGACTGGTGGTGGGACAGGCAGTGACTGGTGGTGGGACAGGCAGTGACTGGAAGTGGGACAGGCAGTGACTGGTGGTGGGACAGGCAGTGACTGGGGGTGGGACAGACAGTGACTGGAAGTGGGACAGGCAGTGACTGGAAGTGGGACAGGCAGTGACTGGTGGTGGGACAGGCAGTGACTGGGGGTGGGACAGACAGTGACTGGAAGTGGGACAGGCAGTGACTGGTGCGACAGTGACTGGTGGTGGGACAGGCAGTGACTGGTGGTGGGACAGGCAGTGACTGGTGGTGGGACAGGCAGTGACTGGTGGTGGGACAGACAGTGACTGGTGCGACAGTGACTGGTGGTGGGACAGGCAGTGACTGGGGGTGGGACAGACAGTGACTGGTGGTGGGACAGGCAGTGACTGGTGGTGGGACAGACAGTGACTGGTGCGACAGTGACTGGTGGTGGGACAGGCAGTGACTGGTGGTGGGACAGACAGTGACTGGTGGTGGGACAGGCAGTGACTGGTGGTGGGACAGGCAGTGACTGGTGGTGGGACAGGCAGTGACTGGTGGTGGGACAGGCAGTGACTGGTGGTGGGACAGGCAGTGACTGGTGGTGGGACAGGCAGTGACTGGTGGTGGGACAGGCAGTGACTGGTGGTGGGACAGGCAGTGACTGGTGGGAAGGTATCAAGTTGTGCTGTGATTTGGTAACTTGCTGGACCGACCAAAACTTTTCCTATGTGGGTTATCAATTTTCAGCCACGTTATTGCATCTTATTGTTTGCAATGACAAAGGTGTTATTAGAAATCACGGATATGACGCAATACAAACAATTGCTGTTATCGAGAGGCTGGAACAGCTGCTACTTATTGGCTTATGTGGCAACATGTCGCAGACAACATATCACAGTATGACGTACTTAGTGATATGATGTTTTTCAATGTTTCCCAACATTTGTGTGTGTGTGTGTGTGTGTGTGTGTGTGTGTGTGTGTGTGTGTGTGTGTGTGTGTGTGTGTGTGTGTGTGTGTGTGTGTGTGTGTGTGTGTGTGTGTGTGTGTGTGTGTGTATGTGTGTGTGTGTGAGTGTGTGTGTGAGTGAGTGAGTGTGTGTGTGTGTATGTGTGTGTGTGTGTGTGTGTGTGTGTGTGTGTGTGTGTGTGTGTGTGTGTGTGTGTGTGTGTGTGTGTGTGTGTGTGTGTGTGTGTGTGTGTGTGTGTGTGTGTGTGCCTGCGTGACAATATACCACGCCACACCATCCCCAACACCACAAACATCTTCAGCAACAGCAGCAGCATATCCAGAGCCAATACCACCATCTGGAGTCGAGGTGGAGGGCGAAGAGAGACGCCACGAAGGTCTTCAAGTGGATCAACAGTATCAAGAAGAGAGAGAGAGAGTGAGAGAGAGAGAGATAGAGATAGAGATAGAGATAGAGAGAGAGAGAGAGAGAGAGAGAGAGAGAGAGAGAGAGAGAGAGAGAGAGAGAGAGAGAGAGAGAGAGAGAGAGAGAGAGAGAGAGAGAGAGAGAGAGAGATGAGCAAATCCTTGTTCAGAATCAGGAATCAGGAATGTTGGTCTGCCAACGGGGTGGTAGACGAGTGGAACAGGGTAGCTGACCATCATTGAGGCACATGGTATCAAATATCGGCTTTGATAGACGCATGGGGGGGAGAAGGGTTCGATCTAGATGGGCACCGCCTTGGATAGAACCACAGATCTGATGCGGTGACTTATCTATATCTACAAGAGAGACTATCTGTGTGTGTGTGGTTGTCCAGAGTTGGAAGCCAGATGTTTGGAGGATACACGATGGTTGGCGTCGCCATAATTCAAGAGAGAACAGCGTGTCAGCGTCACATTCTGATCCCTAAGACGCTAAATACTTGCCATTGCCTGACAGCTACACCTAGCTAAATATTGTGTAAACAGGAACGTATAACAAATTCTTACAGTAATATATACACCATTATTCATTGATCTCGGGAAAATATAAATAAATCTGCTATTCATACTTTGGCGGTAGTAGCATAAAACGGACGAGCCTCCCAAACCTTCAAAGGCTCCCTCAAGCCCCGCCCCTTCCTCAAAGCAAACGGGTAACTATTAGCGTTTTAAATATTTCACACTGCTAGGCTCCTCCCACCCGCTGACCTCCCACATGCTAATGGTAATAGAGGTAATAATAACACTTGCTCTCTCTCTCTCTCTCTCTCTCTCTCTCTCTCTCTCTCTCTCTCTCTCTCTCTCTCTCTCTCTCTCTCTCTCTCTCTCTCTCTCTCTCTCTCTCTCTCTCTCTCTCTCTCTCTCTCTCTCTCTCTCTCTCTCACTCTCTCTCTCTATTAACTATTATATTAATTTTCTTTGTGAGAAAGAAAGGGGGGTCAGTTATTTTTATTATTATTATTTTCTACCACAGACGTGGCCACACAGTTACAATGCTAATCAGCATATATACATTTTCATCTGTCCTCCATGGACAGGGTTAGAGATGTGTTAAACATATAGTTCAAGGGTTTATTGAACAATCAACCACAGGGTCAGTGAAAAGACAGGGTCACAGATAGATATAAACATGCAGATAGTCCAGGTATACCTGGATAAAGAGACAGGAAGATAGAGACAAACAGGCACACACAGGAAAAGACAGACTGAAATAGAGAAGGAAGAAGGGAAGGGAGGAAGATGTTTGAAGTGGGGGTGAGAGGTGGAGGGGAAGAGAGGAGAGGAGAGAGAAAGTTTGAGAGCGATGGTGGAGAGAGGTGATAGGGAAGAGTGAGGGGGAAAAGGTGGGAGGGTGGGGAGTGGGAAAGGGAAGGAGAAAAGAGGATAGAATGTTGGAAAGGCTGAGAGGAGGAGGAGTGGGGAGGAGAGAAACTCGGGAATAGCCTATGTACCCACCCCCAGTATGTCATATCCAACACTACCACCATCACCAGCACCACCACCACCACCACCACCACAACCACCACCACCCCCTCCAACACCAGCACCGTCTCCTTCACCGGCCCCAACACCACCTTCCTCCGCTACCCCTTCACAAGTGATCAATAATCGGATAGTGCCTGGATAAGGCCGGTCCTGATAATGGTATTGACTCCTCGAGAGCAAGTGAACCCTAGTCACATCCCACTTGAACCCCCCACGTCAACCCCACTTGAACCCCCTGCGTCAACCCCACCTGAACCCCCCGTCAACCTCACCTGAACCTCCTGCTTCAACCCCAATTTCACCGTCTACCACATGACAGGTGGTGATTTAGGCTACTGGCGCCACAAGAGACATTTGCGGGTAACAACTGGTCATGACCCCTAGACCTGGCTATCAGTGCATCAACCGGCGTCACAAGGACAATAAG
>NC_091211.1:18352719-18362719 GCF_040958095.1 Procambarus clarkii
AGGCCCATATTTCACCTTTATGCTTCGCAGTCGGCAGTATTTCTTGGGGAAAACTGCTTCTGGAAATTGAAAAAATATTAAAAAATCGTTTTCATGTATAATGTTCACTAACGTTATTATTTATTTGCTTTTTATTATAAACATTTTTTCAAGAAGTGTGCCTATGTATGCTAAACTGTATTCTGTCATTACACTACCCAGATACATGTAGTGTATCTGGGTAGTGTGGCGCCACAGTCAGTGTGGTGTGGGTGTGGCGCCACACTACCCAGATACATGTAGTGTATCTGGGTAGTGTGGCGCCACAGTCAGAGTGGTGTGAGTGTGGCTCCACAGTCAGTGTGGCGCCACAGTCAGTGTGGTGTGGGTGTGGCGCCACACTACCCAGATACATGTAGTGTATCTGGGTAGTGTGGCGCCACAGTCAGTGTGGTGTGAGTGTGGCGCCACAGTCAGTGTGGTGTGGGTGTGGCGCCACAGTCAGTGTGGTGTGGGTGTGGCGCCACAGTCAGTGTGGTGTGGGTGTGGCGCCACACTACCCAGATACATGTAGTGTATCTGGGTAGTGTGGCGCCACAGTCAGTGTGGTGTGAGTGTGGCGCCACAGTCAGTGTGGTGTGGGTGTGGCGCCACACTACCCAGATACATGTAGTGTATCTGGGTAGTGTGGCGCCACAGTCAGTGTGGTATGAGTGTGGCGCCACAGTCAGTGTGGTGTGAGTGTGGCGCCACACTCACACCACACTGACTGTGGAGCCACACTCACACCACACTGACTGTGGCGCCACACTCACACCACACTGACTGTGGCGCCACACTCACACCACACTGACTGTGGCGCCATACTCACACCACACTGACTGTGGCGCCACACTCACACCACACTGACTGTGGCGCCACACTCACACCACACTGACTGTGGCGCCACACTCACACCACACTGACTGTGGCGCCACACCCACCCCACACTGACTGTGGCGCCACACCCACACCACACTGACTGTGGCGCCACACTCACACCACACTGACTGTGGCGCCATACTCACACCACACTGACTGTGGCGCCACACTCACACCACACTGACTGTGGCGCCACACCCACACCACACTGACTGTGGCGCCACACCCACACCACACTGACTGTGGCGCCACACCCACACCACACTGACTGTGGCGCCACACTCACACCACACTGACTGTGGCGCCATACTCACACCACACTGACTGTGGCGCCACACCCACACCACACTGACTGTGGCGCCACACCCACACCACACTGACTGTGGCGCCACACCCACACCACACTGACTGTGGCGCCATACTCACACCACACTGACTGTGGCGCCACACTCACACCACACTGACTGTGGCGCCACACCCACACCACACTGACTGTGGCGCCACACCCACACCACACTGACTGTGGCGCCACACTCACACCACACTGACTGTGGCGCCATACTCACACCACACTGACTGTGGCGCCACACTCACACCACACTGACTGTGGAGCCACACTCACACCACACTGACTGTGGAGCCACACTCACACCACACTGACTGTGGCGCCATACTCACACCACACTGACTGTGGAGCCACACTCACACCACACTGACTGTGGAGCCACACTCACACCACACTGACTGTGGAGCCACACCCACACCACACTGACTGTGGCGCCACACCCACACCACACTGACTGTGGCGCCACACCCACACCACACTGACTGTGGCGCCACACCCACACCACACTGACTGTGGCGCCACACTCACACCACACTGACTGTGGCGCCACACCCACACCACACTGACTGTGGCGCCACACTCACACCACACTGACTGTGGAGCCATACTCACACCACACTGACTGTGGAGCCATACTCACACCACACTGACTGTGGAGCCATACTCACACCACACTGACTGTGGAGCCACACCCACACCACACTGACTGTGGCGCCACACTCACACCACACTGACTGTGGAGCCATACTCACACCACACTGACTGTGGCGCCACACCCACACCACACTGACTGTGGCGCCACACTCACACCACACTGACTGTGGAGCCATACTCACACCACACTGACTGTGGAGCCATACTCACACCACACTGACTGTGGAGCCATACTCACACCACACTGACTGTGGAGCCATACTCATCGCCCTCATTAAGGAATCATCAATGACACCAAGTCTGGACCGCGATATAGCATTAATATTATTTTTACAATTATATTTGTGAATCTTTAAGGAATCGCGAAGGAATTCTTTTGTAATTGCAACATTATCATTCCTGTTATATTTAGCGATGACAGAGTATTGAGACGAACAACGACTACCTTTCTTCCATTGACCCGGGCTCTAGCAGACTCGAACCGTCGACCCCCCGTGTGTGAGGCCCAAGCTCTATTGACTGGGCTATGAGTAGTTTCAATAAGGAAACATCAACGTTCCTGCACTCTATACACACGAACGACCACTATCCCACTCCGCTCCACCACAGACCAACACACGACTGAACTGCTGCTGTTGTAAGAGTGTTAACCACCGTTAACGAGGTTCTCCACTAACAATTCTATCTAGTTACTCCACTAACAATTCTATCTAGTTACTCCACTAACAACTCTATCTAGTTACTCCACTAACAACTCTATCCAGTTACTCCACTAAAAACTCTATCCAGTTACTCCACTAACAACTCTATCCAGTTACTCCACTAACAACTCTATCCAGTTACTCCACTAACAACTCTATCCAGTTACTCCACTAACAACTCTATCCAGTTACTCCACTAACAACTCTATCCAGTTACTCCACTAACAACTCTATCCAGTTACTCCACTAACAACTCTATCCAGTTACTCCACTAACAACTCTATCCAGTTACTCCACTAACAACTCTATCCAGTTGCTCCACTAACAACTCTATCCAGTTACTCCACTAACAGGCCAAACATGCGAGAGAACAATTAACTGGGCGGCGGTTCTCTCAGGCTGGCAGGATATCACCAGGGCTCACTTATTATTTATATATGCTAAGCAAGTAACTGAACCTTAGCCACCATTATCATTATGTCTGGGGGGGGGGGGTGGGGCGGGGGGCATGGTCGGGTGTGGGGCGGGGGGAATGGTCGGGTGTGGGGCGGGGGATTGGTCGGGTGTGGGGCTGGAGGAATGGTCGGGTGTGGGGCGGGAGGAATGGTCGGGTGTGGGGCGGGGGACATGGTCGGGTGTGGGGCGGGGGCATGGTCGGGTGTGGGGGCGGGGGAATGGTCGGGTGTGGGGCAGGAGGAATAGTCGGGTGTGGGGCGGGGGGGGAATGGTCGGGTGTGGGGGCGGAAAGAAACTTTTAATTCGGGGAAACTTAGCGGAAAGAGACACCACTATACGAAGCGAAACAATAGCCACACTAAAGACTTGGGCAAAACCTTGCGACGGAAATATCCTGAAGGCAAGAAAAGTCAAGAAAGAGCTGTCAAACAAGTCATCAGGAAATAGAGCGGTGCGGAGGAAATACGGCTACAGGGAAATCTTGACAGAGGGAAGAGAAGGGGAAGAGGGGGAGGGTGCGTCATGGAGAAGTGATGTAGTGGAACACGTCGATGTCTCGCCTGATAAGTAGAACACGGGAAAATGGAGGGCGGGAACTGGAAGAGAGGCAAGAGGATTAGGGTAACAAGAGTTCAAAGGGGACTCAAGGAGAGGTCAGAGAGGGAACAGGGGTGATAAGTAGACGTCATCAACACCTTGCCCTGGACCTCCACATGAAATAACACCAGTACCGTCCCCGCCAGGCGCCCCGAGGCTGCCATATGCCTCGGGGCATATGGCGGGGACTTCCTTCTTCCACCCACCAACAACTATAGAACTTCCCGCCAAACACACTACCGAAACTACGACGTTGGTACAACGTTCGAACGAAGTTTTAACACCTCCTAACCAGTTATAACAACCAATATTGCAAGTTGTAACAACGTTCTAATACGTCATAAACACGTTAAGCCAAGATGTAATAAATTTATTACAAGTTGTAACAAGCGGAAAATAGAGACAGTAACGGTTTGTGTTTCCAGGGTACCGGCTCATCCATAGCCCGCGCTACTTGGAAATTTTGCTCCGAGTAGCTGAATCTAAAACCACAACAAACTATACATCACCAACAATTTTCAGGTTGATGTCATGTCACACTATTTTGGTGCAGAAGCACACGGGGTAGTTCCTGGAGTGGGAGGGAGGGGATTATCAGGGGGGAAAGCGCCAAGACATTACGACTATATGGCACTTGGAAGGAGTCAAGATAAGGAATTGGAATGGGACGGAGGGGATGGAAGGAATGGTGCCCGACCACTTGGACGATCAGGGAATGGACCGCCGACCTGCATGAAGCGAGACCGTCGCTCTACCGTCCAGCCCAAGCGGTTGAACTAGTACCGGGAGAAATGATTCTTGCTAAATATCCCCCGTAACCTTATCGTGGTAGGATACTTCCCAATAGCTTAATCCTGCCTGGATGCTTTCCCCATAACCTCCTCTAGTAGGATACTGCTACATAACCTATCCTGGCGGGATACTTACCCATAACCTGATCCTGGCGGCTTCACCTCATTAGGCGGCACACTAACTTCCCTTAATCAGCTTAACACACCCCGAGTGAACTTAGATATAGAGTGCTCGCTCACCTCCTCACCTTCCCTCCTCGACACTCCAGTCACGTCGACTACAAACGACCTCTACGCGACCCCACTCCTGTGAGAGACATTCCCTCCACATTACATCCCCTCAACCCGAATCGATTTGACGTCGAAATTGATAATTCCGACCGCAAAACTGACGTATTCTGAACTACCCTCTGCATGATCTGACCCGACGCGTTTAGAAGATAGAAAACCAAGTACGACTTGAAAAACCAGACCCCAACTTAAATTTGTTGATACGGAACACTTGATGATATATATTGGACTTGTACCAAAAATTGACCATGTAATGTATCAATTATACAATGTATGTATGTGATGTAACTATATAACCTGAACTTGTAAAAGCACCTTAATCACCTTCAGTGATTAAGTGCTTAATTGCACACTAGTTTCTCTATCAACTATCTCACTCTGTCAGAGTAAAAGAGACAAATGTATGTGAATGCATGTATGTATATATATGTATATGAAGGTATATGTGTGTGTGAATGTATATGTATGTGTATAAAGTATATATGGAAGCTGATCAAAATTACATTTCACCTTTGTAAATGCACATTAATGACACTATGTAAAAGACACATCTAACACTTTATGTAGGGCATACGTAAATCTGTGTAGCTATGTATTTACGTATGTAGGTTAGCTTAGCATTTTAAAAGCACCGAATCACCTTCTGTGGTTGAGTGTTCAATAAACCCTTGAACTATATGTTTAACACATCTCTAACCCTGTCCATGGAGGACAGAAGAAAATGTATATATGCTGGTTAGCATTGTAAATGTGTGGCCACATCTGTGGTAGAAAATAATAATAATAAAAAAAAACTTAAATTTGTGTTTGACATGTTTGGGTACATCCGCATTTATGCAGCCACCCATAATATTTCTGGGTGGCTGCTTAAATGTAATGCAGCCACCCGAAACCTTTATGTTTATGGTACTAAGGTACCTGGACATTTATAAGCTGCCCTAGACTATATGAAGGGTTACACTGTGTGTGTCAAGAGCCAGCTGTGTGATACTAAGGTACCTGGACATTTATACAGCTGCCCTAGACTATATGAAGGGTTACACTGTGTGTGTCAAGAGCCAGCTGTGTGATACTAAGGTACCTGGACATTTATACAGCGGCCCTAGACTATATGAAGTGTTACACTGTGTGTGTCAAGAGCCAGCTGTGTGATACTAAGGTACCTGGACATTTATACAGCGGCCCTAGACTATATGAAGGAGAGTACAGTGTGTGTCAAGAGCTGGCTACGTGAGGCTAAAAGTCCCCATCACACAGGATGGTTAGTCATACAGGGCCATGTGATCAGTAGTCTGCACTTGCAAACCCTTGCTGCATTATGAGGATATCCTGAAGAACTCGAAAGTTAAAGTAATTGCAAAGCTCCAGGTACCTCATACCTACGGGTCTGAATGGTATAATAACTGGGCATTCAGTGATGCAGTGTGGGAGACCAAGATAACTCAAGATAACTCATCTCAAGATAACCATGGCAGTTCTTGCTCACCCAGGATTCACTCTCCAACTCTGCGGTCCTGGCCTATCACGTTTCACTATCGCAGGTCCACACACCCCACTTGCTTACCAACATCCACACTCACCCTCAGCCTTCCCTCCTTTTCTTTCTCTCCCTGCCATCCTTGCCCCACCCCTATTCCCTCTCCCTCCCGCTATCCTCTCTTCCTCCACATACATACTACCAAAGATATGAAGCTCAACCCCCGTAACCACAACTAGGTGAGTACACACACACACACACACACTGTATTTCAGCGTTCACATTAAACATTTTAATGCATTATAAACAACAAATCAAGAGACCACTACTAGACAATATTTTTTATTTAAGGCCGAAATGTGGGGCAAAGCGTCCCACATGAGCAGAAGTGAGCGACCATCTCACCTCAAGCCATACCAAGTACCTTAATTAACACTAGACAAAGCGCTGCATACCTCTCTGAAGGCTGGGAGAGACCTCATTTAGAAAATAGAGAGATGCTTTAGAAATGCACAAAAAGACAATCTATATATAGTCGTATACCTGAGAAAACAAGTACAAATATTCCTTAGATATACGTAGAGTATATCTTGAGTTATCTTGAGATGATTTCGGGGCTTTTTAGTGTCCCCGCGGCCCGGTCCTCGACCAGGCCTCCACCCCCAGGAAGCAGCCCGTGACAGCTGACTAACACCCAGGTACCTATTTTACTGCTAGGTAACAGGGGCATAGGGTGAAAGAAACTCTGCCCATTGTTTCTCGCCGGCGCCTGGGATCGAACCCGGGACCACAGGATCACAAGTCCAGCGTGCTGTCCGCTCGGCCGACCGGCTCCCTCAGTATGGTTGGGTTTTTAAATAATATTATTCAAGTGTTGTTTGTGGTTTAAGGAGGATATGTTTCCAGACCTTGGTCACTATCTAAGATATACTGATAGTACTTAGGTCAATTCTTATGTAAATATATTGCTTTCGAAATATCGGTAAAAGTCTAGTTTCTCGATGATTAGTTTTCAAAATGTTGCACAAATGACTTGATGAATAACATACAGTTCTTCAAACGATAACTTTTCTAGTTATGTGAAATGCAATTGGCTAAATTCACAAATGACTCCAGCCCCATCCATCCACACACACTTACAAACATCATACCAACGTTCTTGTACATGCACGCAGCCAATATATATATATAAACAGACCCGCCCATGTGTACATAGGTGCACACGCACACTCACACACAAACAACGAGGCACCCCCCCCCCCCTCCGCTCACTAGCACATAAAACATGGCAAGTTTTTTCTCTAGTCGCTGCCCCCAACATAAATTTCAGGGGTTACACAGCAAATCTCTTCCCTTCGCCAATACCTGCCGAATATGCTAAATATACCTTCAATATACATGCCGTCTTGTGGACGTACACTGACAAAAGTAAATAATATATCTTTAAAAAAGAGTTTGTAGCTGCTGTTTTAAGAAATGTGAATTTATTTTAGTCTTGAAGATGCAAAATTCCGCACAATGTTTACAGAGGGCAAATGTTGACATAAATAATCTGGTGGATGTTTGCCAGAGGCGGCAAACGGAGAGTAATAATTTAATGGGCGGTTCCTCTCTCATGTAGCACGCTAGAACCACACTACGTGAGGCTGGGACTTTATAGGAGGACCCCTCGTCTGGATGACCCACAGGCGAACCTAGGACTACTGGAGAGACCCCTTATGTAGGTGCCCGTGGGTACCCTGTCCGTGGCACCGACACCTGAGCGTTCGTGTCCGTGGTCCTGGCATTTCGGGCTCTGTAACGAAGCTTGACACCCGTGAACACAACCACCAACAGTTACGACTACAAGTGTAGCACCTGTCGTAATAGTATATCCAGCACCATGAGCACCGGACTCCCACAAGCCTCACGTTCCGTCATCCAGGCAGTCCAAAATGTCTCTCATCATCTAGCAACAACTGAGTCCGCTCAGCTCTCCAACTTGCATTATGTACACATTTTAATAGGCATGGTTGCAGTCCGTGTCACCTGGAATGCAGATTGTCAAGTGTTCGCGAGATGTGGGCACTGCCGCCTCTATCTCAGAGCTCAGTACGTTAGCGTTTCCTTGCCAAAAACAGTAGCAGCGCTGCTGCATCAGCAGGCTCGGCTTGGGCATGCAGATTAGTGGCGTCTGGGAAGGCCAGCACGTGCATGATGGTCGGAAATAATGGCGGCGCCAACCGGAGAGGGCAATAAAGAGCCGCTCGTGAAGATGACTTGGTGGTGCTCATCTAGTGTGTTGTGTCCTGTCTGTTGCCATGTATCCTGTTGCCATGTATCCTGTTGCCATGTATCCTGTTGCCATGTATCCTGTTGCCATGTATCCTGTTGCCATGTATCATGTTGCCATGTATCCTGTTGCCATGTATCCTGTTGCCATGTATCCTGTTGCCATGTATCCTGTTGCCATGCAATCCTTGCCATGTATCCTGTTGCCATGTATCCTGTTGCCATGTATCCTGTTGCCATGTATCCTGTTGCCATGTATCCTGTTGCCATGTATCCTGTGCAGTCTCCTGTTGCCATGTATCCTGTTGCCATGTATCCTGTTGCTATGTATCCTGTTGCCATGTATCCCGACTTTTCAGTTGTTGGGGCAGCGGAACGCTAACGCACTGAGCTCTGAGAGAGGCGGCAGTGTTGCCATGTATCCCGACTTTTCAGTTGTTGGGGCAGCGGAACGCTAACGCAGTGTCCACATCTCGCTTTTCAGTTATTGGTCGTTGAATATATTGGTGCCCAATCCACTATTTCTATATTATCTATATGTATACCATTGTATATAGTATGTTGAACTATATGTTGAAGTTCGCAATGTTGAATGCGAACTATATATGTTGAATGAATGTTGTCCGCAATGTTGAAGCGATAGTCGACAATTAGCTTCGACTACCGCTTCAACATTATGCTGTCTCCTTATTCCAAGGCTACGTATGTCTCCTCACATTCATGTGGCTCGTCTGGCTCTACCTTCCATCCAAAAATCTCGTTCTTATCTACATTGTTAATATCTATTAGGACCTTTAATGTCGCGACCTTATCACCGATTTATCGTCTAATTTTGTTCTTTCCTTGTCTTCTAATGCAGCGTCTTCAGCCATTATATGTACGCCAGGGGCCAGATTCAGGAAGCAGTTACGCAAGTATTTACAAACCTGTACATCTTTTCTCAATATTTGGCGGCTTTGTTTACAATTATTAAACAGTTAATGAGCTCCGAAGCACCAGAAGACTGTTTATAACAATAACAACAGTTGATTGGAAAGTTTTCATGATTGTAAACGGTTTAATAAATGTTACCAAAACCGTCAAGAATTGAGGAAAGATGTACACGTTCGTAGGTACTTGCGTAACTGCTTCGTGAATCTGGCTCCTAGTCTTTCAGTCCTCGAAGTTCGTCTACAGTTTGTTATTGTTTGATGTTTTATGCTGTAGCTTGTTTGTGTGTTTTTGTGTGACTGTGTGTGTCCTCGCCGGGTTGTGCTTGCGGGGGTTGAGCTTTAGCTCTTTGGTCCCGCCTCTCAAATATCAATCAACTGGTGTACAAATTCCTGAGCCTATTGTTCTATCATATCTACATTTAAAACTGTGTATGGAGTCAGCCTCCATCACATCACTGCCTAATGCATTCCATTTGTTAACTACTCTGACACTGAAAAATTCTTTCTAACGTCCCTGTGTGTGTGTGTGTGTGTGTGTGTGTGTGTGTGTGTGTGTGTGTGTGTGTGTGTGTGTGTGTGTGTGT
>NC_091211.1:18365219-18392719 GCF_040958095.1 Procambarus clarkii
CTCCCTTCCAGAGACGGTGTCAATAACTTAAGGTGAGTTATAGTGTTTAAGCGTGTCGTACATGATCTCTATTTTAGAAAGCACTACTGCACTGAAAGGGAAAGTGAGTACCGAACAGTACTTAAAGCGAGAAAGCACAAGTGATTTAAATAGTAGGAACATTGCTGCGGAATACTTGGTATTGAAATGTTATCATAATTCACCCTATCATTGTCCTGGCTGACGCTATGTTTGACAGTGTCAAGCCTGCTTCTCTACCCTGACATTGTCAAGCTTAACAGTCGCCTCTCTTGACCGTGCCTGCCATATCAGTTCTCCCGACACCTAGGGGAACTCTAAACATACCCGCCGCGAGCCGCCAGCTTCAAGGCCTCTGACACAAACGCGGAAAGTTTGAATAAATATGAACACTTGGGTGAAAGAACGGTCTATATGGCAGTTTTGGAACACGAGGTGACCGGGGGGGGTGGGAGGAGGATTGGGGGAGGGGGATTGGGGGAGGGGGATTGGGGGAGGGGGATTGGGGGGAGGGAGGGGGATTGGGGGGAGGGGGAGGGTGGAGAATATTCTTTGTGTAGGTGGCCGTCGATAATGTGAGGGAGCAGGTGGAGCGGTTGCAGGCCCAGCCCCACTCAACCCCCGATAAGCGATATATCTTGGAACAGCGCTCTACGCGGCTTGCAGGGTGTGGAGTCCGGGGGTGGGGGGTGCGTGCGTGCGTGCGTGCGTGCGTGCGTGCGTGCGTGTGTGTGTGTGTGTGTGTGTGTGTGTGTGTGTGTGTGTGTGTGTGTGTGTGTGTGTGTCTGTCCCTCTACCTATCTGTGCATTCGTGCTAACCGAAATCACAATGGCTGTGAAATATCGATGATAATATTTTAGAGCAATACAATGGGATCGAACTCTTGACCTCCCTAAACACAACAGACACACCCACCTCAACTCCCTGTTCGCTTCATGACTGCACAATCTCATGACCATAATTTTGATAATGGTCAACGTTATAGTTTCATCAGTGCGTATTCCTTCTCCGAACAGCCTTGTTACCCCGTAAGACATGTTCTTGTTCACCAGACGATGATTCACAATAACGTGGCTGAAGATACACATAGAAGTCACAATTGCGTGATACATTAAAATGAACAGATCCACAAAGGCCGTGATGAGGGTTCGAACCTACATCCGGGATGATTCCTGACGCGCCTTAGTCGATTGAGTTGATGAAGTGGCTGAAGAGTTGATATCGGTCCGTCCTAAACCATTATCAAGTCGTGTCATGTCAATACAGCGGAAGGCATAACAATATAAGGGAAGAGAATTAAATGAAAGCGAGAGGACGAAAGATGAAGATAAGAATATCATGAAAGTTGAGAGGAAGAAAGAAAGAAAAGTAAGATGAAAGGTAACTACAAGATCAAAGGAAAGAATTATATGAAAAGATGAGAATAAGGGAAAAAGTAAGTATATAGAGAATCAGGTTAAGTTTTGAAAGATTTAGAAGGAAAGGAAAAGGATTAAGAGAAGGAAAAAGAATATAGGAAAAAGTTTGAAAATAAAATGGTAAAAATAAAGAAAAGAAACCTACAAGAGTCCAAATGGCGAAGAGAAGATTCTAATAAGGAAAGAAACAGAAAGGAAAGAGAACCTAGAAGGAACAAAGCTAAGTCAGATCACGTTTGCTAAGAAGCTTAGAGCATTTAACCATGTACTGTGAAAGACAAGAGTCAACAACAACAAAGCCAGGACAGCCTGGTGGACCAAACTCTCACAAGTCAAGCCTGGCCTCAGGCCAGGCTTGGGGAGTAGAAGAACTCCCAGAACCCCATCAACCAGGTGTCCACCTGGCCTTAGGCCGGGCTTGGGGAGTAGAAGAACTCCCAGAACCCCATCAAGCAGGTGTCCACCTGGCCTCAGGCCGGGCTTGGGGAGTAGAAGAACTCCCAGAACCCCATCAACCAGGTGTCCACCTGGCCTCAGGCCCGGTTTGGGGAGTAGAAGAACTCCCAGAACCCCATCAAGCAGGTGTCCACCTGGCCTCAGGCCGGGCTTGGGGAGTAGAAGAACTCCCAGAACCCCATCAAGCAGGTGTCCACCTGGCCTCAGGCCGGGCTTGGGGAGTAGAAGAACTCCCAGAACCCCATCAAGCAGGTGTCCACCTGGCCTCAGGCCGGGCTTGGGGAGTAGAAGAACTCCCAGAACTCCATCAACCAGGTGTCCACCTGGCCTCAGGCCGGGCTTGGGGAGTAGAAGAACTCCCAGAACCCCAACAAGCAGGTGTCCACCTGGCATCAGGCGCGGTTTGGGGAGTAGAAGAACTCCCAGAACCCCATCAAGCAGGTGTCCACCTGGCCTCAGGCCGGGCTTGGGGAGTAGAAGAACTCCCAGAACCCCATCAAGCAGGTGTCCACCTGGCCTCAGGCCGGGCTTGGGGAGTAGAAGAACTCCCAGAACCCCATCAAGCAGGTGTCCACCTGGCCTCAGGCCGGGCTTGGGGAGTAGAAGAACTCCCAGAACCCCATCAAGCAGGTGTCCTCCTGGCCTCAGGCCGGGCTTGGGGAGTAGAATAATTCCCAGAACCCCATCAAGCAGGTGTCCACCTGGCCTCAGGCCGGGCTTGGGGAGTAGAAGAACTCCCAGAACCCCATCAAGCAGGTGTCCACCTGGCCTCAGGCCGGGCTTGGGGAGTAGAAGAACTCCCAGAACCCCATCAAGCAGGTGTCCACCTGGCCTCAGGCCGGGCTTGGGGAGTAGAAGAACTCCCAGAACCCCATCAAGCAGGTGTCCACCTGGCCTCAGGCCGGGCTTGGGGAGTAGAAGAACTCCCAGAACCCCATCAAGCAGGTGTCCACCTGGCCTCAGGCCGGGCTTGGGGAGTAGAAGAACTCCCAGAACCCCATCAAGCAGGTGTCCACCTGGCCTCAGGCCGGGCTTGGGGAGTAGAAGAACTCCCAGAACCCCATCAAGCAGGAACCCCATCAAGCAGGACTCAGGTTCATGTTGGACGTGTTGTGCATCAGAGCCGTGACGACAAGACGGCGTCTGTGTAGAGCAGAGGCAGGACAACATTATTTTAGCACACCAATATGATGACTAGAGTCCTTAACATGACCAAAGAGAGCATGGCTTGTGTCTGTAGATTTAACATTTCTTTTATGTTCATTTTGTCATTCAGTGTACGGCCAGTTTCCCCAAAGTATTGGAGAGGACACGACGAACAGGAAATAGAGTAGACACCAGCAGCATTGGTAGCAGGAGGTAGCAATGAATCAGATTACTATGAAGAGTGTTAGTTCGTCGAAATGAGAGGTTTACATCAAGAGGACGAAGGGTATTAGTGAGATTACCGAGCTGAGACACGTGGGGAAGGGACAACTCTGGGTCTCTAATGCTGGAAACACTAGTTTCCAAAGCCTATTACACCCTTTTTCCTATTCTTCTTCCTTTCCCTCCCCTTACTTCTAAACTTTCTTTTACTTTAATTGATTCTCTTTGTTCTTACCTTTTATCTTAATCTTACTTTTTCTTTCATTTTTCTTTTCATCTTTTTCTTACCCTTTCCTCTTCACTTATCTTCATCTTTGTCTTTCTTCCTCTCACCTTTCATGTCACTCATCCGTTGTATTGTTTTCTCTCCCACTGTCGTTCAAGTAAACGATTATATAATGGTCCAGGATGGACCGAAACTTCGTCGTTTCTTCCTTTTCAGTCGCAGGTTTGATATCAAGACACATTTTTGCCTTCTTACCTCACACCATTGCAGAGTTCGACAGAGATCATTTAAGATATAATTTTACATATCATATTTTCACACAACCTGGAGCTGGACAACCATCATTTAAACGACGATCTATTCCAATGTTTGTCAGATGATGCAAAAGAAGCAGTGTTTCCCATCACCTTATTCCGGTTAGATCAGGGAGGGGAGGATTAAAATGCAAATGAGCTTCACAAGGTATCAGAAATCGATAGGAATCTGAGGTCTGTCACTGATTACATGGGTTCCGTTTTCTTTATCAGTAACAACTTGTCGGAATCGAGTAGAAGACGTTGTATGGAACCTCGACAAGAGCTCAGACAGCCTTTGTGTATGTTTGTGAGAGAGAGAGAGAGAGAGAGAGAGAGAGAGAGAGAGAGAGAGAGAGAGAGAGAGAGAGAGAGAGAGAGAGAGAGAGAGAGAGAGAGAGAGAGAGTGAGAATGAGAGTGAGAGTGAGAGTGAGAGAGAGAGAGAGAGAGAGAGAGAGAGAGAGAGAGAGAGAGAGAGAGAGAGAGAGAGAGAGAGAGAGAGAGAGAGAGAGAGAGAGAGAGAGAGAGAGAGAGAGAGAGTGAGAATGAGAGTGAGAGTTAGAGAGAGAGAGAGAGAGAGAGAGAGAGAGAGAGAGAGAGAGAGAGAGAGAGAGAGAGAGAGAGAGAGAGAGAGAGAGAGAGAGAGAGAGAGAGTACTCACCTATTTGTGCCTACAAGATCGAGCATTGACTCTTGGATCCCGCCTTTCTAGCCATCGGTTGTTTACAGCATTGACTCCTGTCCCCTTTCCCTATCATATTTAGTTTTAAAATTATGAATAGAGTTTGCTTCCACAACCTGTTCCCCAAGTGCATTCCATTTTTCCACTACTCTCACGCTAAAAGAATACTTCCTAACATCTCTGTGACTCATCTGAGTTTCCAGCTTCCACCCATGTCCCCTCGTTCTGTTACTATTACGTGTGAACATTTCATCTATCTCCACTTTGTCAATTTCCCTGAGTATTTTATATGTTCCTATCATATCCCCTCTCTCTCTTTTTTTTTCTAGTGTCGTAAGGTTCAGTTCTTTCAGGCGCTCTTCATATCCCATCCCTCGTAACTCTGGGACAAGCCTCGTCGCAAACTTCTGAACCTTTTCCAGTTTCCTTATGTGTTTCTTCAGGTGGGGACTCCATGATTGTGCGGCATACTAAAAGACTGGTCTCACGTAAGCAGTGTAAAGCGCCCTAAAAGCCTCCTCACTTAGGTTTCTGAATGAAGTTCTAACTTTCGCCAGTGTAGAATACGCTGCTGTCGTTATCCTATTTATATATTTATATATATCCTATTTATACTGGGGGCCATGGCCCTATTTGAGGGCCATGGCCCCCCAGTTTGTGAACTACTGGAATAGACTTTACTTCCCCAACACTCGCTGCGCTCTGTGCAGCCGCCAGACTGGGAAAGGCTAGGATACCCTCCCCCCAGTATCTTATAACTCAATCAGGCTATCTTGAGGTTATCTTGAGATGATTTCGGGGCTTTAGTGTCCCCGCGGCCCGGTCCTCGACCAGGCCTCCACCCCCAGGAAGCAGCCCGTGACAGCTGACTAACTCCCAGGTACCTATTTACTGCTAGGTAACAGGGGCATTCAGGGTGAAAGAAACTTTGCCCATTTGTTTCTGCCTCGTGCGGGAATCGAACCCGTGCCACAGAATTACGAGTCCTGCGCGCTATCCACCAGGCTACGAGGCCCCCGTTACCAGGCTACGAGGCCCCCCTAAAAGGCTAGAGTCGGCAACAATACCGTTGTATACTCTTTGGTTTACTTTTGGCTTCGTGTCCGGGTTTGACACACTCAACCAGGGAGGAATGCTACTTTGAAGTCTACTTCAGTTTTCAAGCCTAGTCTCTCCTTCAATATTATACATGTCCCTGGTGTCCCAAAAGTCTGGGCTCATAGAACACTTAGAACATAGAACATGTAATTAACACTATAATTTTCGTCTACAATAGATTTATGAATTTGTTTTTCCATTTATCAGATTCAAATTTAAATAAGTTTATTGAGATATAAATACACACAAAGGGATGATTTGCTCAAACTATTCTCACCCCGTTCAGTTCAACGTGCTCATATATATATATATATATATATATATATATATATATATATATATATATATATATATATATATATATATATATATATATATATATATATATATATATATATATATATATTAATACATAAAAAACAATAAGCATAGCATATATCGAAGATTCTGAGTGATACACATATACATTTCTTCCTTTACACATGCAATTTATCAGATTGTTACATTTTGCCGGCTAACTTAACGAGAGCTGAAAGAATAGAGCTGGTGCTTTTGTACGAAACGGGTAACATAATATATTCTGGAGCCATAACACCAAATACTTCCATGCTTAGAAAAATTAAAGGATTTACGATGCATGCGTTCGAAAATGTATAGAAGTAAATACATTCAATGTATTTATTTCATGGATGTCATTTTGAACATGTATTGTAACCGATAAACTAACTGAAAATTTATAAATTATAAAAAAAAATATCATAGTGGTTTTCTTTTATGCTTTCCCTATGGGATTTGGGACACCCTGTATGTTTCTCCACAGTATGTATAAATTAATCAAATTCCAAATCTAGACCCAGCAAAAGTATTGGTCATTTTTGGTGCATGGAATATCATATCATAGAATAGCATAGCATAGGAAAACAGAATGGAGGGTACGAGAAACAAAATATAAAATAAAATAATAGTTGCACTTACCGTAATAGTATATATAGTATATATATATATATATATATATATATATATATATATATATATATATATATATATATATATATATATATATATATATATATACATATATCAACAACAAAAACCATGCGCTCTCGGACTCACAAACGTCAACGTTTACTATAATGTGGTACACCCTCTCGAGCGTCGTTACCAACTGAGCAACAACTCAACAAATGTCATACAGAGGCCCTCAACAATAAAGTTATATATACATTATCTTTGAAGATCAAATAAGAGATATGAGCACAAATCAAAATTACAACTGTCACTAGGCTGCGGCAATGAACTTGAATATTCATGTCAAATAAATCTACAAATTATTACACATAAATACTAACAATCAAAATATATATTATAAAAATGCCTAATCGTTCCTCAGACATTATTCTATCTCAAATAAGGTAAGGGAGGTAATTCTACTTACCTGCATTGTTGACATCTGGCCCAATCAGCTGATTTGCAGAGTTCCTTCTTGCCCGCAAGCCGACATCACTGCCGCCATCACTAGTACTTGATGGCGCTAGTCTGACACTTTCCATCTTGCACCCGCAGTCTTCGCTCTCGACGCAAGAAAACTTGGTGGATTTGTCACTGGTCTTCCACCCGAGCTAAGGGGCAGAGTTACCTTTCATTACCTATCAATACTGACAGACATCCACTTTGCGTTCTAGCATTCCGCCCCCCTTCCCCCAAAGGTCCTTCCTACACTGTTGCAGGCCGTATTGTTCTTGCAGTGAACACTTCATACGTGGCTGGTTATAAGTGGCTCCACATACACAATTACTCGCCACACCCCATAAGTACACAGCGAACTATCACTGTCAGCTCACATTAGCTGATGTTAAATCAGTACACTGTCTTTGTCACACACAAATTATCATTATCTTTGCGGCACACAAGTTATCACTATCTCTGCTACACAGATTGAATATCGCTATCACTGCAACCTCACAGATTTACCTCGGCTTGGTCAATGCGCTTCACTGCTGTCATAAATCCACTAATAAACACAGCTAGTAAAATTCCTCACTATCAACTAGTCTCTGCATCGGTGAATAATGTTCGTGGCCATTTCACTTCCTTGTTCTACTGACCATCGGTGAGCAATATCACTAATCACTGCCTCACTGGCCATCGATGCATCGTGTCACTGGTCACTGCACAGGGCCGTCTCCTGCTGGGGACTGCCTCGTCGTCGTGGGTGTGATCCCTTCACTGCACTTCCTGCAGCAGTGAATGATGTTCTTGGCACTTGGCTCAGCAAAACTCTCTGCACTTGTTAGGACTCCACAGTCAATCTCGAGAGTCAACAACTGTTATAAACCGCAGACTGAGGTCAAGTTCCTACTCGAGTCCAGCTGTCGTTGACTTTCCGACGAAATAACCTCATCAAAGGTCTCACAGGTTGCTCCTCGCCTCTACCAGCGGTCTCCTGCTCATCTCTGAAGCTCCACTTGGATGCGCGACCGCAAATTTCGCAAAAATTTGGAGCACCCTTGAGTACGTCTGACAGAGTGAGGCACTCGGTGACAAATGGCGCCTGGTACTCTCTTCTCGCAGGTCACCGCCTTGCACAGTCCACTAGTTACATGTAGTACATAGTGGTATATACATGTACGTTTAGTCCTTCATACATGTAAGACAAAAAGAGCCGAAGTTTAACCCCCGCAAGCACAATTAGGTGAGTACATCCGGGGCTTTCGGCGTCGTCGCTCTGAGCGGGAAACGTCGTCGACCCAGGCGTAATATTTGAGACTAGGCTCCCCCCTTGCAAATTTTTTTAAATTTAAATTTTACAAAAATCGTGCTACTTACACATTTCCTCCTTAAACTAAAATACTCTCTGGGCTGTCAAGTTTGTGCATAGTGTGGTTAAAATGACTCTTGAGGCAGGGAAAAACACGAACTAGACGGCTATCCTAACACACACGGCTATTTTACTGTACATGGCACGGCTGTTTTTACAGTTTATGACACGGTTGTTTTTACAGTTTATGACACAAGGGTTTTATTGTTAACGCCAAGGATATTTTATTGTTTATGACACGGCAATTTTAATGAGTATGACACGGCTATTTTACGGAATATGACACGGCTATTTTACGGAATATGACACGGCTGTATATAACGCGGCTATTTCGGAGAATTACATTTATATTTCTCTGTATGATATACCTGTTCTTGTGTATGGCATGACTATTTTTGTTTGTTGTATTCCCTTGATTTATGGCCTCTCGATTGAAACTCTTTTCGATATTTGTCTTCGAACTTTTTCGATCACTTTTCGATTTATAAATCCTAAATCTTATTTAAAAAAATTAATATGTGTGAGATTTGAAATTAAGAGTATAAAAATTTTTGGGTTTTGAAAGGACGGAAGAGACGCGGCGTACCTTAAGCGACCTTCCTCACCGTGTTAGTGTTTACATCATGGTAATCTCGCCCGTGTTCCGTGTTCCTCGTATATATTCTTTTTTCGACGTTTGCCGTTGTAGAACTTTATTAACCGTTAACAAACATGTGTGGAAAGTGTCCACCAAAAGGCAGTGGAGCCTAAGATAGCCAGGAAAACCATCAGTTTGGAAGTTACACTTAGTGTTTAGTTAGTGTTGATGCTTCAGAACGATCTGTACACATTGTTTTTGCTTTCTCTGAGAACAGCAAGGGACCTCATTAATTGCTGCAAAGGTTATGGAAGGCAGGCATTCGTTATTTGTTGGAAAAGTTTTTAGTATTTGGATTCAAGTCGACGTGCACAATGAGCTTCGTGAATATTACATCATTCAGAATGATTTCCAGAACGAGACTTTCACAGCCAGCAATGGGTAGTTTGAGAGCGTTAAACCTCGCTGCACAGTACTAAAATGACAGATGGAGCGGCGAGCACACACAAGGAAACGGCTAAACAAAACCATCGGAAGATGAAACTCAGACCTGCCTTTTTATCTGAATAACTAAGTCTTCAAGAATCATTCCTGCCTCACCAAGCCTCAACTCAAGGTTCTCCGCTGCTATCTCAGGTAAGTAATTTGAATTGTACTGTAAGCTACCCTTTTTATTTCATAAAATTTGCACGCATCTCAAAATTATACTATATAATTTTATGGGAAAATATGTTTCGTTATTGGAGTTCAGAACTGTCCCGAGGCCTTTATGTCAACGTAACAAGACTTGGGTAACTCTGTGGCTGCTAGGGTCGGTGTGTAGCCTATCCTCTAACAAGCCTCTTCCCCGTAACTTCCAACACGGTATAATGCCCACTTAAAAACTATTCACAAACCAGCCCACTCGAAGTACCCTGTGACGACCATCCGAGTGAAACAAGGCTGACAGGACATTAATTAGTCCACGTATTGCTAAACCAAGTGAACTCTAGCGAGATGTTGATAGGTATTATGGAATGATGTTATTAAAGTTTATTCAAACCAGATATCAATTGGTTGCACTTCAGAGGGAATTTGAATCTTAATACGACTGAGAGACAAATATACCTGGGAATTTATAAAGCGATAATATTATAAATTTATTCTCCCTGGCCTGTGAAACTTATGCTCCGAGGCTGAAGGCAGCACCAGCATAGCCTCAACTAGGCTGTCAAGCTGGTAACATACACACGTGACACACGAGTCCGAATCAAACGCTCCCGACTCAAATACACAGTGCACAACCCACAAGGCACAAACACGCATGACATAAATATACATAACAAACACCTTTCCTGTCTGGTGTTAAAAAACATAAGAATTGTGTAAACTACCGAAAGTCAGTTGGACCATACAAGGCAGCTCATTTTTATGTCCACCACAACTCATTCATAAATGTATATGTTTAATCTACGCTTGAAACAATCAAGCGATGCCACTTCTATTGTGTAAAATGTCTGTTCCATAAATCAACCACCCTATTTTCAAACTAGTATTTACCCAAGTCTTTCATGAATCTAAGCTATTTATATCCAATGATTCGAGTTTTATATTGTGTTAATATATTTCAAATCTTTTTTGATTTGAATTGAACTCGAATCCTTTGATTCGAGTTCTATATTGTGTTGATATATTTCAAATCTTTTTTTTGTACATATACCTATCATCCATTAAATACTTCAGTCATGTAACCCCTTATTTTTCGCCTTTCTAGAAGATGAAAATAAAGATTTTCTAAATCTCTTCACAAAGACAATTTCAAATTCCTAGAATTAACTTGTCATTTTTTTCTACGCATGTTCAAGTGAGTTTGACTCCATCCCGGTACGGAAATCGAAAGTGAACTGCTTAATCTAAGTGGAACTTAACGATGGGGCAAGATAAAGCTGGAGAATAATACTGGATATTTTACTGCTAGCACTTCTAGAAATAATTTCCACAAACACTTCAACCATCACGAAAGCAACTGCAATCTTCACTACAACTGACAAACGGTCGCTGTATTAGCTCCAATCGTTGCTACAACCGCTACAATTGTTATTACACCAATAAACGTTACTAAAATAACTACAATCGTCCTACAACAATTACAATCATCATCCCAGCAGCTGCATTCGTTACCACAGGAGCTGTAACACTCACTTGCAAGAGCTGCTATCGTCACCACACCTGCTGTACTCGTAACCAGAACAGCTGTCCCATTTCCCTGATGGCTCGGGAGAAGCAACACGTCGTGCAGGACCGACTCCGCCAGGAAGCGGGAGGCGTATATCGGTCTTGCTTATGCAAATGTTGGGTAGGACGAGCCGGCCCTGGAGGATAGTTGGGGGAGGAACGCCTTGGCGGGTGGTGGTGGAGGGGGGGGGGGGGGGGAGGGGGTTGGTGGGGCGAATTTTCAGCTCGACGGTGATTCTGTGCACCCCGTCCTCAGGCCAAGTCCATTCTATCCAGCGGTCGAGCCCAAAGACGCATTCATCAATTTTAACATCTGTTCATTCAAACAGAACTTTTCTCAAATATAAATTATTATATATTAGCGAATTGTTCATATTTAGGCACTGGTTAGGTTAGGTTAGGTTTTTAGGTTCTGTTGCTGATTATTTGTATTTGTAGTTCGTGGGTGAAGCATTTACAGCGTTGTGGTTCGAACAAAATTCGTCAGCGAAGCACTTGTTCCGGAAGTGTTCGAACGTCATCAGTTGTGAGTCGTGTGTAAACCGTTTTTCATTCATAAACAAGGGGTTTGGCGGATGCATGGAATCCAACCCTTTCTCGCACTTGCGTATAGTCAATATTGGCTTATTTAATAAGTGCATATGTGACATACTAATTGATTGCAATTATTTTAGTTTACCTTGAAAAGCTTAATAGAAAACACCGACCTCACCTAACCTTCTTAGTATGTTAAGATAAGCATCTTATTGCTTCTTAATTACAATTATTACTTAACCTATACCGTTGATAGGTTAAGTAATAATTGTAAATAAGAAGCAATAAGATGCTTATCTTAACATATTAAGAAGGTTAGGTGAGGTCGGTGTTTTCTATGAAGCTTTTCAAGGTAAACTGAAATATTCACAATCAATTAGTATGTCACATATGCACTTATTAAATAAGCCAATAATGACTGAAGCAAGTGCGAGAACGGGTTGTGGAATCACTTTTGAGTCTTTGTTTGGAGGACGGGCTGTTGGGTGAAGCGGGGCATCGATTGGGGGAAAGTTCAGTTTAGTGGGAGTTCAACTGGACGGGGTCAGTTGGATGAAGATGGAAGAGGCCAAAGCATACACAGCGGTACCTCTGTATACTTGGCCTGCACATTGTGCCTTAGCATACACATTTGGGGGCATGGTATTATACGCATGGAGGCCGGGGTATGCACATGAAGTCTTGAGTATGCATACGCAATCTGGTGCATACACATGGGAACCAAGCCATACACATACACAAGACAAAACAAAATCAAGCGAAAAGCGCACCAGCAAACCTTCAAAATTGCGTTCACATACTACAACTTTTGTATCCGAACGATATACTACAGCAACTAATGTATCAATATTATAATGGGAGTAAAAATTTACTAATATAATGACACTAGGCTATCTATGCCCCATGTATTCAGGGCTAAACAAGAAACTCCGTCATCTCAGTAAAGAAATGGTCACACCCTTCATCTCAGCAGTGACTCTTTGCATTAACCCCTTCCCCTCAGCAGTGAAAAGTGATCATTTACCCACTCGCATCTGCAGTGAAAATATTTATCCCATCTCAAAGTCACTGTAATAAGAATTATTTTCTTTCATCTTCTAGGAAGAAACTCGACGATTATTTATCTATCCAGTCAAGTGAACACCAGCTAACAAAATATGTACATATTCATATGCACACATATATATCTCTCAGCGTACTATGTTATCATCATCTCGATAAAAAACTTTATCCAGCAATATGACATCTTTTTTGGGACCTCCGAGCATTACAAAATAAAAAACTAATATACTTCATCATCTCAGACGAGAACTTTTGGGAAATTTATTTCAATTTTCAGCAACATTATAGAGATAAATGTTGCTAAAACGTCGATTTCCAGGTATTTGCGGATGATCACTGATGCAAAATTATTAGCAAGAGCGTTTCACCCGAGTCTCCCGCTTGAGGCTTCCGCGTGAGCCTTTTGCTTGAGGCTCTCGCCTGAGCCTTTTGCTTGAGGCTCTCGCCTAAGCCTTTTGCTTGAGGCTCTCGCCTGAGCCTTTTGCTTGAGGCTCTCGCCTAAGCCTTTTGCTTGAGGCTCTCGCCTAAGCCTTTTGCTTGAGGCTCTCGCCTAAGCCTTTTGCTTGAGGCTCTCGCCTGAGCCGCTCTTCCCGCCGGCAGCCATATTTTGTAATTAATTATTCCAAGCGACCAATACGCATGATAGGACTCGCCGGGAGTGTCGTAAACCCTTCATAAACCCGCTACATAAACCATGATACATTGTTTTATTTCCACACACTCGCCGTTTGCTGATGTTTTCAACTATATTTTTGATAACTAATGTGCTCATAAATTTGTTTTAGAATTTAGCAGTAGCAATAGTAGTTAGTTGATGATGACCGTATCGATCAGTGTGGAATGAGTCATATGTATGTATGACCTGATTTTATTCATAGAAAGTGTTCAATATGTCTACTATTATGATTGATATACTGATCATGTATCCACTCAACAGTCACACAGCGGGTGATGTCAGAAGTGTGTAACTTATCCTTTGGTGTCAGAATTATGGGACACCCTGTATGTATAATTATTTAGGAACTATCTCCTTGAATTCATATGAGTATTTTTTCCTACCAGCCCTTTTTGGTATTTATTTTGTTCAGTTGAATTACGAATGACTTAGATTTTAACATTCATGACACTTGCTTCAGTTGAATATCTCCAGAGGCGGAACGCGTTCCCTTCATACAGAAAACATTTTGTCCTTGAATCAGAACACTTAAGGCGTTGGAACAAACTGGTTGCTCTAGTGCCCTTGATTTCCATAATTATTTATCGCCCACTACATTCGGGAACTTGAGTTCACATCCCATGAGTTTTAGAAGCTATCGGAAATATCCTGTTTTCTTGGTCTCCTTAAATACAGCAGCAGGACCACCATTGGTGCCACTCTATTGGAGACAGGTGTTCGCTATCGTGGAAGTGCAGGTGTAGTTCCATACTACCTCCTTCCATCCTTCCAAGGGCATCATGGTGGTTGTATCTGAATGCTTCTGACTTTAATTACGTCTGTTCATCTGTGATTATCTTAAGCTTGAGAGCTTGTTGTGGCGAGACCTCTCTTCATAATGCTGTGGACTTTGCGTTTTGGATTCTTTCCCTCTGGCTTATGTGATGGTACTATACCATAGAGTCTCATTGTTCCTCCATAAAACTTGCATAGCCATACTGGCTTAGCGCTTTCTCCCCAAAATAAGCATACCTTGCACCTTCTTTAGTTAAACTCTAGTAACCACTCGTTGGCCATTCTTTCTATTAAGTTCATTCCGTAGTTTCCCGCAATATTGAAACATAATTATCCTCATACTTTTTCTGCAACACGCTCAAGGTGAAGAGGAAGGAGTTCTCTTAAGATTTAATATTGACATTAAGATAAGGTCAAGATATTGGTCTTATATTGACAAGATAAAACTTAATATTGACCTTGTAGGACCCCGCTGTCTCAACTTTCGCTGTGACTTCGTCTTCTGTTGTTGACGTACTCCTGTATCCACTGGAACACCTTCCCGCTCACCGCTGCTCATATCTCACACTTGTACACCAGTCTCATGTTGGAGGAATGAACTGGAGACCGTCAGGAATTAGTCCCCAAGGAAAACTGTGGAGGCTCATACACCACACGGCCGCCCGCGACCCGACCACACTACCAAGGGGTCGTCGGGTAATATTATCACCCTTCACCATATATATAGCAAACTTTTATAGCATATAACCTACTTTTATAGCATATAGCCTACTACCACCCGTTACAATGTCTCACTGCTGTTTTATAGCAATAGCCTAACTTTTACAGTATATAGCCTACTACCACCCGTTACAATGTCTCACTGCTGTGTTATAGCATATAGCCTAACTTTTACAGTATATAGCCTACTACCACCCGTTCCTAGGTGTCACTTTTTTTCAAAAAATTAATTAATATTCCCCCTCGTACAATGTTTTAAGACTTGCCAAATTGTTTCTTTTCTTCTGTTTAGTTTATATATATATTTATATATACTTTTCAAGCACCGAATGTTTAGTGTTAAACTTAGCCACGTTTTCTGAAGTCCATATACTATTTCACGCTTCTAAACACTGGCTTGGTACTCTTGTCATGCTGATTCTATAGTTTAGTTGCTCACTCTCGTTTTGGCCGCCTACAGAAAATGAGCAATTCAAAATATGACGGAAATTTAAAAAAAAACAATTGGCCGAAACCCCTGCTTCAAACTGCCTATATCCAACATTCCCTTCCAGGAGACTGTCTACCATTATAATTTTGTTTATAGAAAAATAAATACTGATTCATTAATAAAATATTGTTTAAACATAATAAGCTATTTCTGTATTAGAACTTCAGCAGTGAGCTTGTTATGGTGAGGAATTGTCAAGCTTTCAATTAAATTGTAGCTGGCACCATGCAATTATATAACAGTTGTAAAGTTGCAACAGGTGTGTGTGTGTGTGTGTGTGTGTGTGTGTGTGTGTGTGTGTGTGTGTGTGTGTGTGTGTGTGTGTGTGTGTGTGTGTGTGTGTGTGTGTGTGTGTGTGTGTGTGTGTGTGTGTGTGTGTGTGTGTGTATGTGTGTGTGAACCGACAAGGGAGTCAGCTGACGGGAGAGTCAGCTGACGGGAGAGTCAGCTGACGGGAGAGTCAGCTGACGGGAGAGTCAGCTGACGGGAGAGTCAACTGACGGGAGAGTCAACTGACGGGAGAGTCAACTGACGGGAGAGTCAGCTGACGGGAGAGTCAGCTGACGGGAGAGTCAACTGACGGGAGAGTCAACTGACGGGAGAGTCAGCTGACGGGAGAGTCAGCTGACGGGAGAGTCAACTGACGGGAGAGTCAACTGACGGGAGAGTCAGCTGACGGGAGAGTCAACTGACGGGAGAGTCAACTGACGGGAGAGTCAGCTGACGGGAGAGTCAACTGACGGGAGAGTCAACTGACGGGAGAGTCAACTGACGGGAGAGTCAGCTGACGGGAGAGTCAGCTGACGGGAGAGTCAACTGACGGGAGAGTCAACTGACGGGAGAGTCAACTGACGGGAGAGTCAACTGACGGGAGAGTCAGCTGACGGGAGAGTCAACTGACGGGAGAGTCAACTGACGGGAGAGTCAGCTGACGGGAGAGTCAACTGACGGGAGAGTCAGCTGACGGGAGAGTCAGCTGACGGGAGAGTCAACTGACGGGAGAGTCAACTGACGGGAGAGTCAACTGACGGGAGAGTCAGCTGACGAGAGAGTCAGCTGACGGGAGAGTCAGCTGACGGGAGAGTCAACTGACAGGGAAGTCAGTTGCTCCCCCGGTGACAACAGCCACCTGTTGTTGTTCTCACTTCCTAAATTTGATTCGCCAGTCAGGTGGTAGGGTCGGGGTAAGTTAAGAGGGGTGGGGTCAGGTGATAGGAGAGGTGGGGGTCACGTGAGATTATAGCTGTTCCGTAAGGAACATCAGTGGCATTCCATTTAGAGAGAGAGAGAGAGAGAGAGAGAGAGAGAGAGAGAGAGAGAGAGAGAGAGAGAGAGAGAGAGAGAGAGAGAGAGAGAGAGAGAGAGAGAGAGAGAGAGAGAGAGAGAGAGAGAGAGAGAGAGAGAGAGAGAGAGAGAGAGAGAGAGAGAGAGAGAACATCAGTGGCATTCCATTTAGAGAGAGAGAGAGAGAGAGGGGGGGGCATAACTCCCCAGAGTCTGGTGTTGGAGTAATTCGTGCCAGCATAACTTCTCTGGCGGTGATGGAGGGCGGCGCCGGCACGTTTTCCCGCCCTAAAATATTACAATAAATCCACCAGTCTGCCACCACAACTCTCCCATGCAATTTTAAATGCGTAGTTTCCCACTCCATTTCCCTTTATGCCAGCTTATGAGACCTAATTATTTTGTTACTTGTGACGTCATGGACTACCGGTTTCATGGTCTACTGGTGACGTCATAAGCTACTAGTGACGTCATGAGTTGTCAGTGGCGTCACAGCTGGACGCCTCTTATTTACATCTGTCATAAGATAACAGATGTAAAGTAGCAACAGGTGTGTGAATGCGCGAGAGAGAGAGAGAGAGAGAGAGAAGAGAACCCCATGAGAGCTTCCTATCGAGGAGTGACCCAGGGATTGAGCAGATGGTGTGGTAGAGTCGAGAGACACAACATCATGGTAGAGTTCAAAGGACGTGATACAACATGGGCACTTGAGAGCACAGTAGTCACGGTAAGAGCCAGGGACAAGAGCCCACCATAAGAGACGAGTTTTTTTTTTTTTTTAGATATATACAAGAGTTGTTACATTCTTGTACAGCCACTAGTACGCGTAGCGCTTCGGGCAGGTCCCTGGAATACGATCCCCGCCGCGAAGAATCGTTGTAACAACCAAGTACACATTTTACTGTTGAGTTAAACAGAGGCTACAGTTAAGGATTTGCGCCCAGTAAATCCTCCCCGGCCAGGATACGAACCCATGACAAAGCGCTCGCGGAACGCCAGGCGAGTGTCTTACCACTACACCACGGAGACCACAAGTTCGGTGGCACCAGACACTTGCTCTACCGTCACGGGACCATTAACATGAAGCACAGCAACCAGATCAAAAATAAGTGCTTCCTCGATCTTGCGTATCATCTTGCAGACAAAAGCAGTGTAAATGATGACATTGATAGTGATGAGGCAAGATCTTCAGCTCCACCGTTACCAGTGACTCCACGAACAGTGGCAGCCGTAGTCTGTAATACATCTACTTGTTAAACTGAAAAGATATCCGTCGTTCCCGAGGGATTCTCACCTCTCCAACAGTAATTCCCAAATTTGCTCCCCCGAAAACACAACATTATTACCAGTGCGCCTAATGTCTAAGGCATGGTTATTAATGAGTATATGGCATTAATGTGATATATTCTCTGCTCGTTGGCTTATGGCATCGTCCTCTTGCCATACAGAGGGCGAAGGGGCCTCGCCCCTTTAGGAAGGGGCCTCGCCCCCTTAGGAAGGGGCCTCGCCCCCTTAGGAAGGGGCCTTGCCCCCTTAGGAAGGGGCCTCGCCCCCTTAGGAAGGGGCCTTACCCCCTTAGGAAGGGGCCTCGCCCCCTTAGGAAGGGGGGTGTCTCTGGAGCCTAGGCCTCGAACGCAGGTACTCGACCACTGTGAACGGCACGATCACCATGGTAACAGTGTTATTGAGAGGGGGAGTCAGGGAGGTTTAGAATGGAGTATAGATAGTCTAGTGTTTATTCACCGATTACTCACGTGATTGTGAGTCTATGGTGCGCTGTCTAATATATATGTTTGAACTTAAATCATCCCGCTTAATTCCATCCCTCGTGGCTGTGGCTTACGACAGTGTCCTGGATACATTGTAGTACTTGCTGGGACTAACTGTACCAGCACCACCAGGAAACTAACTACTGGTAGAGATAGTTCAGTTTGTTTGGTACACAGGGCGTAACAACCCCTCTACCCCCATTATCCTATCCACCTCCCCCCATTACACCCACCACAACCCCCCATCCTTCAACGGATAAAACACCCACTCCCATCCTCGCCTCACCCGCAACGCTACCATAGTCGATACCTTAAGGCTTCAGTCTCCTTTCGAAAGCTTCACTCAGGCGCTCACATTCTTGGCCAGGTCCTGGACTACGCTTGCATCACACCACTTGATAATGGTCCAGGCAACCCGTCCTCTTAAAAATAACGTCACTTTTGGCTCGTATGCGCACTATGGCCAAATTTGGACGTATTTTGAAATGAAATCGACTCACAAAAGTGACGTACTGTTCCGTTTTCTGTTTGAGTCGTCCGGCTTACTCGGCCGTCCAGGACGGACCGTCGTCATTTCTCCATCGTCGTCGCTTCTCCATCTTCTCCATTCCTCCGCGTCGTTTCTCCATCTTGTGATGCGTGTGGGTCATCATCTCCATGTTGTGCTTCAGTAAAGCACGTGGCAAGAGACATCATCCACAATTTTGTTTGTACCAAAAATAACAAACAAAAGATTTGATGAAACAAGCCACTGCGGATGTGACACACGCGGCACAGCTGGATGGGGGGAACAGGTGGTCTCACTCACGAGTGGGAGAGAGAGAGAGAGAGAGAGAGAGATACAGACAGACAGACAGAGACAGAGAGGGGGGCAGGGATGGTTGGTGGTTGTAAAGTGATAACGTTTGTTTTAATAATATATTGAGGCCCGGGTCAAAACATGTCTCTCGGGGTGCGCTAAGGTCCAAGAGCAATGGGGTGCTCCGTTACATACAGATAGTGTTCCTGGCTTGGCCCGGCCAGTACTGGTGTAACAGCGTGCTGCAAGGCCTGGCTTGGCCTGGCCAGACCCCACGAGGCCTGACCAGACCCCACGAGGCCTGGTCAGACCCCACGAGGCCTGGCCAGACCCCACGAGGCCTCACAAGACCCCACGAGGCCTCACAAGACCCTCTATTCTCTATAGCGTCCACCAATCCCAGCCCAAATTGCCCACGACAAACCAACTGCAGAAATTTTATTTACCGCCTCCCTGTCCAGCCACGTTATTGCGAGTGGGATTTATTCCCCCCTTCTTCACCCTTCCCCTCCCCCACCACTTTACCACCCCCTCTGCCACCTCCCCCCCCACTTTACCACCCCCTCCGCCCCCTCCCACCGACCATTCTCTCCCGCGAAAGCCAAGAAATTTTGGGCTTTTCCTCTTTAATCTCGACTGATTGGAGGCAATAAAGAAAGAAGTAATATTTCTGCCATTTTTGTGTCGTAAGGTGTAGGAATGATGGTCGGAGTAAAAGCCGCTTACAAGTAAAGAAGTTTAATTCAATAATTCAATAACGAATTTGCTGCAACCAGGCAGGGCTGAGAGATGAGGGGGGGGGGGGGCAGCCCTTACTTGTTGCAGCTGATACCCAGGAGAAGGGAGGCGATACCCTAAACTGTTGTACCTGATGCCCAGGAAGGAAGATAAGATACCCTATATCTGTCGCGCCTGCTTCAGGAGACGGGAGGAGGTTCTGTCATACGGTGCAGTCACAAAGGGTTCCCCCGTCAACCCTCCCCCAGCGATCAGGTAGACCTGTGTACCTGGGGCACAAGCGTAAGGCTGGTGTGGCTGAAGCAGCCCCGGGCACCACGGAGGCAGGGAGGGGGAGACAAGGACACTGTTGGTTGGCGGGGGAACCTTTAGCCTCCCTAGGGATGCTATACTGTCACGCCAGCTAGGCACCCCGAGATGGTGGGGCGACACCGGCTGACTGCTGCTCTCACGGCTCCATCCGGATGTGAAGCGGCTCTCAGTGTTGGCCACTAGTGCGGGAGAGGCAGAAGGAACATTGCAGAATTTTCATTTAACCCTGGATCAATCTATATCCTAGATGCTATTACACACACACACACACACACACACACACACACACACACACACACACACACACACACACACACACACACACACACACACACACACACACACACACACACACACACACACACACACACACACAGAGGCAAAGACTCAGCCTAAATTGTTGCATAGCCACATTAGGAGAAAAACAACAGTAAAGGAACAGGTTATGAGATTAAGGATAGGGGCGGAAGGATTCACTACAAATGACAAGGAAGTGTGTGAGGAATTGAATAAGAAATTCCAGGAGGTCTTCACCTTAGAACAAGGAGAAATTCCAGAGGTAAGTGAGGGAATAGCTAACCAGGAACCACTGGAAGAGTTTGAGATTACCAGTGGGGAAGTAAGGAAGTGTTTACTAGAGTTGGACGTGACGAAGGCTATAGGCCCAGATGGAATCTCCCCTTGGGTTCTAAAGGAAGGAGCAAGAGAACTGAGCCTACCACTCTCCATAGTGTATAACAAATCACTGGCAACAGGGGAACTGCCAGATATTTGGAAAGCAGCTAACGTAGTCCCGATATACAAGAAAGGGGATAGACAGGAGGCACTGAACTACAGGCCAGTGTCCCTAATCTGCATACCATGCAAGCTGATGGAGAAGATTGTGCGAAAAAAACTAGTGGAGCATCTGGAGCGAAGGAACTTTGTAACACAGCATCAACATGGGTTCAGGGATGGCAGGTCCTGCCTCACAGGGTTACTTGAATTCTACGACCAGGCAACAAAAATAAGGCAAGAAAGAGAAGGGTGGGCAGACTGCATATTTTTGGATTGTCAGAAAGCCTTTGATACAGTGCCACACAAGAGGCTAGTGCGAAAGTTGGAGATGCAGGCTGGAGTGAGAGGGAAGGTACTCCGGTGGATAGAGGAATACCTAAGCAACAGGAGACAACGAGTCTGTGTGAGGGGTGAGGTCTCAGATTGGCGAGACGTCACAAGTGGAGTCCCGCAGGGGTCAGTCCTTGGACCTATACTGTTTCTGGTATATGTAAATGATCTCCCAGAGGGTATAGATTCGTTCCTCTCAATGTTTGCCGACGATGCAAAAATTATGAGGAGGATTGAAACAGAGGATGATAGTAGGAGGCTACAAGATGACCTGGATAGACTGAGTGAATGGTCCAACAAATGGCTGTTGAAGTTCAACCCGAGTAAATGCAAAGTAATGAAACTAGGCAGTGGAAACAGGAGGCCAGGCACAGGATACAGAATAGGAGATGAAGTACTTAATGAAACAGACAGAGAGAAAGATCTAGGAGTTGATATCACACCAAACCTGTCTCCTGAAGCCCACATAAAGAGAATAACGTCTGCGGCATATGCGAGGCTGGCTAACATCAGAACGGCGTTCAGGAACCTGTGTAAGGAATCATTCAGAATCTTGTACACCACATATGTAAGACCAATCCTGGAGTATGCGGCCCCAGCATGGAGCCCGTACCTTGTCAAGCACAAGACGAAGCTGGAAAAAGTCCAAAGGTATGCTACTAGACTAGTCCCAGAACTAAGAGGCATGAGTTATGAGGAAAGGCTGCGGGAAATGCACCTCACGACACTGGAAGACAGAAGAGTAAGGGGGGACATGATCACAACCTACAAAATCCTCAGGGGAATCGACCGGGTAAACAAGGATGAACTTTTCAACACTGGTGGGACGCGAACAAGGGGACACAGGTGGAAGCTGAGTACCCAAATGAGCCACAGAGACGTTAGAAAGAACTTTTTCAGTGTCAGAGTAGTTAGCAAATGGAATGCATTAGGAAGTGATGTGGTGGAGGCTGACTCCATTCACAGTTTCAAATGTAGATATGATAGAGCCCAATAGGCTCAGGAATCTGTACACCAGTTGATTGACGGTTGAGAGGCGGGACCAAAGAGCCAGAGCTCAACCCCCGCAAGCACAATTAGGTGAGTACAATTAGGTGAGCACACACACACACACACACACACACACACACACACACACACACACACACACACACACACACACATACACACACACATACACACACACATATATATATATATATATATATATATATATATATATATATATATATATATATATATATATATATATATATATATATATATATATACATATATATATATATTCACCAGAGGGATACCCGAGATTGTCTCGACGCCCCTAAACATCCACCCCTCTTTTTTTATATATATCCAAGAGCACGTATAGCGCTTCGGACAAGTCCTTAATCCTACTTTTCCGCGGAATACGACCCGCCAAATCGTTTAACAACCGGGTACCCGTCCACTGCTGGGTGAAGAGCAGTGAACAGCAGTTGTCTTTCCCCTTGTTCCCCTCATCCCTCCCTCCCCTCACCATCTCATTAGCCCTTTTCCCTGTGCTTCCCCTCTCCCTCTCTTTTGCTCCCTTCTTTCTCCTCATCCCGGTCTGGCTTCCAACCTCGAACAGACAGACATTTCTGTCTGTCTGTTCGAACATTATAGACATGTCTGTTCGAACATTATAGACATTTCTATACTATGGTGGGGGGAAGGTTACCCGGCGTCCCCCCCGGGACTGTCTTGTCTGTCTCCTCTCTCTATCTCTGTCTCTGTCTATTATATATCTCTCTTTATCTCTGTTTCCCTCTTTCTCCCTTGCTTCCTTCCTTCCTCAAGAGCATTGAAATAACTGTCTGGGTTTCTCATGTATATTATTTTCTTTTTCCTTTTGCGTTTCTTCCTTTTCTTTTTAGTTTCTTTTCTGTAAAAATTGCTCGGAAATCACACATCATATTCCTCATTTGTTTCCATAAAAATGGTATGAAGGATGTTTATAATTGCTAACATTTCTAAAAGCGCCAAACTTTGAGCTACCCCGAATTAGCCTATGTCCATCCCATACCCCAGATCATTCCCCCTGCAAATTTTGAAGAGGCTTGCCCCCCTCCCTCCAAACTTCTTGCCTTCATCTTCGGACAGACAGACATTTGCTTCTATAGTATAGATATAGAATGTGGCAGGTTGTTGTAATGTTGTTATAGATTCAGCTACTCGGAATAAGTTCCAAATAGCACGGGCTATGGTGAGCCCGTAGTGGACTTACCTGGTGTGGCAGGTAATTCTGGTGACTTATAAAAGGCTGGTCCTGTATGGCAAGGTTGAACATGGCGTGTGGAGAGTGGTGGTGCGTGGAGCCTCCCACAGCCCACGTGGAGACGGACGCCGACGTCCCTATCCCCGGGAACTCGTGGATAGGGACAGGTCGCACGGTCCACAGCACCCAAGTAACGACCTTGATGTACCTCTCGCTCCACCACACGACCCAATTTTGTGTGTTTTACCCGAGTGGTGAATGGGGCTAGCAAGGGGGGGTGGTGTGGGGGGCGGAGACCCTGACTGCTCGATTAAGTCTGAGGGAAGTAGTGCGGATACCACCCTCGGTGTTTGTGGGGGAGGAGAGGGACCCCTCTTGTGTTGTGTGGGGGGGGGGGGGGTCCGGGGGATGCTGCCCCCCCCCACTACCACCTCCTCGGCCAGGTGCTGCTATACGAAGATGGTCGACTTGCAGCACCTGGCCGAGGTGGTGGTGGGGGGCAGCATCCCCCGGACCCCCCCCCACAAAACACCTCGGCCAGGTGCTGCTATACGAAGATGGTCGACTTGCAGCGGCGGTCACACAACCCGTCCTCCACATAGAACGTCGCATTTTGACGTATACTTTACCTAAAGCCAAAAATCGTCGTTCTAGAAAATGGAAGCGGGTCGGGAAATTGACACTCTGTCCCGTTGTCCCGGTCGTCTGGTAGGTTAGGATAAGGGCACTTTAGTAGGACACTTTCTTGACGTTGGGAAACTTTAGGAGGACGGGCTGGGTGGTGATATAGTGATGGTGGTGTTATGGTGACGGTGATGTTATGGTGACGGTGGTGTTATAGTGATGGTGTTATGGTGACGGTGATGTTATGGTGACGGTGGTGTTATAGTGATGGTGTTATGGTGACGGTGATGTTATGGTGACGGTGGTGTTATAGTGATGGTGTTATGGTGACGGTGGTGTTATAGTGATGGTGTTATGGTGACGGTGGTGTTATGGTGACGGTGATGTTATGGTGACGGTGGTGTTATAGTGATGGTGTTATGGTGACGGTGGTGTTATGGTGACGGTGATGTTATGGTGACGGTGGTGTTATAGTGATGGTGTTATGGTGACGGTGGTGTTATGGTGACGGTGGTGTTATAGTGATGGTGTTATGGTGACGGTGGTGTTATGGTGACGGTGGTGTTATGGTGACGGTGGTGTTATAGTGATGGTGTTATGGTGACGGTGATGTTATGGTGACGGTGGTGTTATAGTGATGGTGTTATGGTGACGGTGGTGTTATGGTGACGGTGGTGTTATGGTGACGGTGATGTTATGGTGACGGTGGTGTTATAGTGATGGTGTTATGGTGACGGTGGTGTTATGGTGACGGTGGTGTTATGGTGACGGTGGTGTTATGGTGACGGTGGTGTTATAGTGATGGTGTTATGGTGACGGTGATGTTATGGTGACGGTGGTGTTATAGTGATGGTGTTATGGTGACGGTGGTGTTATGGTGACGGTGGTGTTATGGTGACGGTGGTGTTATAGTGATGGTGTTATGGTGACGGTGATGTTATGGTGACGGTGGTGTTATAGTGATGGTGTTATGGTGACGGTGGTGTTATGGTGACGGTGGTGTTATGGTGACGGTGATGTTATGGTGACGGTGGTGTTATAGTGATGGTGTTATGGTGACGGTGGTGTTATGGTGACGGTGATGTTATGGTGACGGTGATGTTATGGTGACGGTGGTGTTATAGTGATGGTGTTATGGTGACGGTGGTGTTATGGTGACGGTGATGTTATGGTGACGGTGATGTTATGGTGACGGTGATGTTATGGTGACGGTGATGTTATGGTGACGGTGATGTTATGGTGACGGTGGTGTTATGGTGACGGTGATGTTATGGTGACGGTGATGTTATGGTGACGGTGGTGTTATGGTGACGGTGATGTTATGGTGACGGTGGTGTTATGGTGACGGTGGTGTTATGGTGACGGTGGTGTTATGGTGACGGTGGTGTTATGGTGACGGTGGTGTTATGGTGACGGTGGTGTTATGGTGACGGTGGTGTTATGGTGACGGTGGTGTTATGGTGACGGTGATGTTATGGTGACGGTGGTGTTATGGTGATGGTGTTATGGTGACGGCGGTGTTATGGAGACGGCGGTGTTATGGTGACGGTGGTGTTATGGTGACGGTGGTGTTATGGTGACGGTGGTGTTATGGTGACGGTGGTGTTATGGTGACGGTGGTGTTATGGTGACGGTGGTGTTATGGTGACGGTGGTGTTATAGTGACGGTGGTGTTATGGTGACGGTGGTGTTATGGTGACGGTGGTGTTATGGTGACGGTGGTGTTATGGTGACGGTGGTGTTATGGTGATGGTGTTATGGTGACGGCGGTGTTATGGTGACGGTGGTGTTATGGTGACGGTGGTGTTATGGTGACGGTGGTGTGATGGTGATGGTGTTATGGTGACGGCGGTGTTATGGTGACGGTGGTGTTATGGTGACGGTGGTGTTATGGTGACGGTGGTGTTATGGTGACGGTGGTGTTATGGTGATGGTGATGGTGTTATGGTGACGGCGGTGTTATGGTGACGGTGGTGTTATAGTGATGGTGATGGTGTTATGGTGACGGTGGTGTTATGGTGACGGTGGTGTTATGGTGACGGTGGTGTTATGGTGACGGTGGTGTTATAGTGATGGTGATGGTGTTATGGTGACGGCGGTGTTATGGTGACGGTGGTGTTATAGTGATGGTGATGGTGTTATGGTGACGGTGGTGTTATGGTGACGGTGGTGTTATAGTGATGGTGATATGGTGACGGTGGTGTTATGGTGAGGGTGGTGTTATGGTGACGGTGGTGTTATGGTGACGGTGGTGTTATGGTGACGGTGGTGTTATGGTGACGGTGGTGTTATGGTGACGGTGTTGTTATGGTGACGGTGGTGTTATGGTGACGGTGGTGTTCTGGTGACGGTGGTGTTCTGGTGACGGTGGTGTTATGGTGACGATGGTGATATTGTGACGGTGGTGTTATGGTGACGGTCAATATCTATCAGAACTTTTTCTCTGATAAAAAAATGGTAATTTCTCTGGGCTCCAAATTATAGTGTTGTAGATTCAATATAACTTTATAGTTATAATGTCACCATGTTATACAACACGTAATGTCCAGGATGCCAACAAAATCTTGATGAAAGTTGTGTCCAAGTAGCAAATTCTGTGTGGTGTTGGCAACCCAACCCGTCCTCGACTCAAGTCCATTCCATCCAGCGGTCAACCCCGCAGACGTAGTCGTAAATTTTTACATGCTGTTCATTCAAAACAGGAAATTTCTCAAATATAAATTAATATTATAATATATTAACATATTGTGCATATATGGGTATAGGTTAGGTGTTTAGGTTCTGTTGGCGATTATTTTTATTTGTAGTACGTGGGTGAAGCATTTACAGCGTTGTGGTTCGAACAAAAGTCGTTAGTGAAGTACTTGTTCCGGAAGTATTCGAATGAATTGCGGCCAGGACGAGAGCCACTGCCAGAGGCGGCCAGGACAAGTGCCACTGCCAGAGGCGGCCAGCACAAGAGCCACTGCCAGAGGTGGCCAAGACAAGAGCCACTGCCCGAGGCGGCCAGCACAAGAGCCACTGCCAGAGGCGGCCAGCACAAGAGCCACTGTCAGAGGTGGCCAAGACAAGAGCCACTGCCCGAGGCGGCCAGCACAAGAGCCACTGCCAGAGGCGGCCAGCACAAGAGCCACTGTCAGAGGTGGCCAAGACAAGAGCCACTGCCAGAGGTGGCCAGCACAAGAGCCACTGTCAGAGGCGGCCA
>NC_091211.1:18400219-18405219 GCF_040958095.1 Procambarus clarkii
CTCTGTAAATGTTACCGGGAGCGAAGCAGCATTTTCTGTTGCTGATATTATTGTATGACAATACTAGTGAAGACGGCGCTAATGATTACTTCCTGGTTGTGTTCTGGAGGGTGGGCAGCTGCTGCTGCTTCCTGGTTGTGTTCTGGGGGGAGGGCAGCTGGCTACTGCTTCCTGGTTGTGTTCTGGGGGGAGGGCAGCTGGCTGCTGCTTCCTGGTTGTGTTCTGGGGGGAGGGCAGCTGGCTACTGCTTCCTGGTTGTGTTCTGGGGGGAGGGCAGCTGGCTGCTGCTTCCTGGTTGTGTTCTGGGGGGAGGGCAGCTGGCTACTGCTTCCTGGTTGTGTTCTGGGGGGAGGGCAGCTGGCTGCTGCTTCCTGGTTGTGTTCTGGGGGGAGGGCAGCTGGCTACTGCTTCCTGGTTGTGTTCTGGGGGGAGGGCAGTTGGCTGCTGCTTCCTGGTTGTGTTCTGGGGGGAGGGCAGCTGGCTACTGCTTCCTGGTTGTGTTCTGGGGGGGAGGGCAGCTGGCTGCTGCTTCCTGGTTGTGTTCTGGGGGGGAGGGCAGCTGGCTGCTGCTTCCTGGTTGTGTTCTGGGGGGAGGGCAGCTGGCTACTGCTTCCTGGTTGTGTTCTGGGGGGAGGGCAGCTGGCTGCTGCTTCCTGGTTGTGTTCTGGGGGGAGGGCAGCTGGCTACTGCTTCCTGGTTGTGTTCTGGGGGGAGGGCAGCTGGCTACTGCTTCCTGGTTGTGTTCTGGGGGGAGGGCAGCTGGCTGCTGCTTCCTGGTTGTGTTCTGGGGGGAGGGCAGCTGGCTGCTGCTTCCTGGTTGTGTTCTGGGGGGAGGGCAGCTGGCTGCTGCTTCCTGGTTGTGTTCTGGGGGGAGGGCAGCTGGCTGCTGCTTCCTGGTTGTGTTCTGGGGGGAGGGCAGCTGGCTGCTGCTTCCTGGTTGTGTTCTGGGGGGAGGGCAGCTGGCTGCTGCTTCCTGGTTGTGTTCTGGGGGGAGGGCAGCTGGCTGCTGCTTCCTGGTTGTGTTCTGGGGGGAGGGCAGCTGGCTACTGCTTCCTGGTTGTGTTCTGGGGGGAGGGCAGCTGGCTGCTGCTTCCTGGTTGTGTTCTGGGGGGAGGGCAGCTGGCTACTGCTTCCTGGTTGTGTTCTGGGGGGAGGGCAGCTGGCTGCTGCTTCCTGGTTGTGTTCTGGGGGGAGGGCAGCTGGCTACTGCTTCCTGGTTGTGTTCTGGGGGGAGGGCAGCTGGCTACTGCTTCCTGGTTGTGTTCTGGAGGGTGGGCAGCTGGCTACTGCTTCCTGGTTGTGTTCTGGGGGGAGGGCAGCTGGCTGCTGCTTCCTGGTTGTGTTCTGGGGGGAGGGCAGCTGGCTGCTGCTTCCTGGTTGTGTTCTGGGGGGAGGGCAGCTGGCTGCTGCTTCCTGGTTGTGTTGGGGAGGGAGGGCAGCTGGCTGCTGCTTCCTGGTTGTGTTGGGGAGGGAGGGCAGCTGGCTGCTGCTTCCTGGTTGTGTTCTGGGGGGAGGGCAGCTGGCTACTGCTTCCTGGTTGTGTAGGGGAGGGAGGGCAGCTGGCTGCTGCTTCCTGGTTGTGTAGGGGAGGGAGGGCAGCTGGCTGCTGCTTCCTGGTTGTGTAGGGGAGGGAGGGCAGCTGGCTGCTGCTTCCTGGTTGTGTAGGGGAGGGAGGGCAGCTGGCTGCTGCTTCCTGGTTGTGTAGGGGAGGGAGGGCAGCTGGCTGCTGCTTCCTGGTTGTGTAGGGGAGGGAGGGCAGCTGGCTGCTGCTTCCTGGTTGTGTAAGGGAGGGAGGGCAGCTGCCCACGTGCCACCGTTCTGGTGCCGAGGGACACAGAGGTGCCGCCCCTCGTCCTCTAACACAGGTCTCTGCCACTAGTTGTGACAACCTGTACTACACAATAAAGTCTGAAGAACGTGATGAACCTGTAATAGTGTGTGTCCTCTGGAAGACCAGAGACGCGTGTTCGAGCCCATTGTAGGGTCTTGATATTTCCTTAGATTCTGTAATATACCTTAAAGATAATAAATATCTTCGTTAGTTTTGATTAATGGTGCCCAACCGCTTGGTCTGGACGGTAGAGCGACGGTCTCGCTTCATGCAGGTCGGCGTTCAGTCCCCGATCGTCTAAGTGCACCATTCCTTTCCCCCGTCCCATCCCAAATCCTTATCCTGACCAAGTGCTATATAGTGGTAATGGCTTGGCGCTTTCCTCTGATAGTTCAGTTCGTTCCAGTTGACCAATGGTTATCTTGAGATGATTTCGTTTTTTTTTTTTAGTGTCCCCGCGGCCCGGTCCTCGACCAGGCCTCCACCCCCAGGAAGCAGCCCGTGACAGCTGACTAACACCCAGGTACCTATTTTACTGCTGGGTAACAGGGGCAGAGGGTGAAAGAAACTCTGCCCATTGTTTCTCGCTGGCGCCCGGGATCGAACGCGGGACCACAGAATCACAAGTCCAGTGTGCTGTCCGCTCGGCCGACCGGCTCCCTGGTACGGTAAACTGCCTCACAAGTGGGGATGAACTCGTCACAATAAAGTGAAATAACTTGTCATGCACACTTAGTGGTCAAGAGAAAGTCGAAAATTCCAGTTAGGCAGCAGTAGCTGTTGCTGGAAACTTTCCTTATTAACACCACTCAATAGCTCGGTTGATAGACCTTCCGCCTCACACACGTTGGACCACGGTTCGAGTCTCCTAGAGGCCAGGTCATCCTGAGGTTATCTTGACATGATTTCGGGGCTTAGCGTCCCTGCGGCCCGGTCCTCGACCAGTCTTCCTTTTTGTTACACACCCCCAGGAAGCAGCCCGTAGCAGCTGTCTAACTCCCAGGTACCTATTTACTGCTAAGTAACAGGGGCATCAGGGTGAAAGAAGCATTTTGCCCATTTGTCTCCGCCTCCACCGGGGATCGAACCCGGAACCTCAGGACTACGAATCCGAAGCGCTGTCCACCCAGCTGTCAGGCGCGTACATGGGCCACACAGCAACGATGACTGAGTAGCCATGTTAAGGTTCTTCATGTAGTACGGCGAGAAACATTGGGCAGAGTTTCTTTCACCCTATGCCCCTGTTACCTAGCAGTAAAATAGGTACCTGGGTGTTAGTCAGCTGTCACGGGCTGCTTCCTGGGGGTGGAGGCCTGGTCGAGGACCGGGCCGCGGGGACACTAAAGCCCCGAAATCATCTCAAGATAACCTCAAGATGGTATATTAATGAGAGGCTTTAACAACGACTCCGTTACCAGATATCTCATCCCCGGCACAACCATGCAACACAATAACCTCCTCTGAGCTTAATCTGCAACTGGAATTTGCTTCTGAAATGTTGCAGTGAAAATAATTTTCATGAAGATATTGTTCTTGTGCAATAATTGTCCCTGGTCTCTTTCCGCAAATATCTCATTCCTTCTGTGAGTCTTAGTTCCTTTGTGTCACGCAGACGGCTCCAAGGCTGCGTCTCTGACGCAAGTCACTACTGTGGGCGCTCTCATCTTGCTTCACTCTGGATGAGTCCAGCCTTCCACACCTTCCCGCCTCATCTGCCACCAGTCATATCTAATTTCTTCCTCTGGCAGTCAGGTGCCAAGACAGCGTATAATGGAGAGGGTATACATACTCTTGGTGGGGTAGAGAGAGTGCCACAGTGAGTGCCACTGTGTTGCTTGTACTGTTCCTTGCTATTGATACCCTCCAAGTCTTCTCTCCTCGCTTGTAAATATGAGATGCTTCAACCCGTGTACCAAACTGGTGGCCATTTTTTTTTATTTTTGGCAGGGATATTCCTGCGTGGGCCCTAAGCCTCTGGCTGGCCCACTAAGGTGGTTATTAGTATCCTTATACAGGGTTATTATTCTAAAATTGCCTTAACTCAGTGTTCGAATCGATCATTATTGAAATTATACATGAGAATCTTGAATAACCCCCTCTCCCCCTCACACACACACACGCACACACACACACACACACACACACACACACACACACACACACACACACACACACACACACACACACACACACACACACACACACACACACACTCTTACACTTCCCAGACAAAGAGTGCTGGGAAGACGGGACACCACGAGCGTAGCTCTCATCCTGTAACTACACTCAGGTAATTACACTCCCACTTCATGATTGGCAGTGCGGGTTGTGTGGGGATTGTTTACTGGTGATCTCCCTCACGTTACTCATGTGTGGGTATATGTCTTCATGATCACGTTGACTGTTGTGTGACGCCGGTGGTCACCGCCGAGGCTGGTGACAGGGTAAAGCACAAGCCTCACCTTTACAAACTGCCAGCCGTCCTCGTCTCTCTGACTTTCATCCATTTCCGGTGTTACAGATGGCTGAAATGTCATCCACCGCTGGGCTCCGTAATCTTATTATATTATTTACCAATGATAAAAGTTGAGCCATATTCACATATTCACTTTACAGTCATAGTTGAGACAGCCCTTGCGGCGCCTCACACTTACAGCTCATAATAACTTATTTCTTACTCAACTTGTAACTTAGTTGATTCACTTATAATAAAACCTAACTTGGCACTATTTCGGTATAAAAAGTTCTCCAATTCCAACTAGTCTCCGTGAGGCTATAGGATTTAAAATATATTAAATATCCTTTTAATTGGTCTAGATGCTTCAAAGATTTGTTGAGCCAAGTGTATAGACCTGGTTACCTTGAGGTGCTTCCGGGGCTTAGCGTCCCCGCGGCCCGGTCCTCGACCAGGCCTCCTGGTGTGGCATCTGGGTGATGTGTTGGAGTTATCAGAGGACGCTGTTGGTCTCCTACCGTCTCCTCACGCCACTTATCATGTGTGGTCTCCAGCATCATCGTGCCCAAACTGTTCCTCTCGTCTCCTGGCACTTGTGTGTTCTCTACCCACACCAGGGGATTGGGGGTGAGGGGAGTGTGACTAGGGGATTGGGGGTGAGGGGAGTGTGACCAGGGGATTGGGGGTGAGGGGAGTGTGACTAGGGGATTGGGG